>NC_062264.1:46312235-46612235 GCF_916048215.2 Malus sylvestris
AAGAAGGTGGTGGTGTTGGAAACAACTGAGCCGGTGTAAACACCAGAACTCTACACATGATCTCAACAGGATGCATGACTAAAGATTGGAATAGGAATGAGCCAGTAGAAGGAATATCCAAGGGTCAAAGGAACTGTATAGATCGGTAAACAAATTATGAGGAAAAAAATAGTAGAAATCAGGAAAGGAGAAGGAGGAGAAAGAAAGGGGAAAAGCGACCGACCCCAGCCGAAGCTAAGGTTGGCACTACCAGATTTTCTCAATATTAAAAGCCTCACACTAAAAGTGAGAAGAATTCTCAACATTGAGAGAAAGACTCTTACTCGGAGAGAAAATTCATATGTTTAACTTATTTGGAAATATATTTTAAGAGTGAAAACTGAAATTTGCTCAAATAAAAAATCGAGGTTAAAGTTTTTTTTGGGTAATTCTATTAACACCCCCACAATCTTATGAATACACCTCATACTTTTATTTTTTCAATTAAATTTCTGTTTGTACCCTGACTTGAATTAAGTTCTGAAGTCCAAAATAAACCCCATCCATCCCCTTATGCCAGCTGCCAACCACCAGTGTCTGGGTAAAAAATCCCAGCCACTCGCGGTGTAACATCCCATATCGACCAACGGAGAGGCGGTGATGTATCTTATATGTACATGCCCACCTCCTATAGCACGAGGCATTTTGGGAGCTCATTGGTTTCGGGTTTCATTGGAAATCCGAAGTTAAGCGAGTTTGGGCGAGAGCATTCCTAGGATGGGTGACCCACTGAGAAGTTATCGTGTCAGTTCCCAGAAACAAAACCGTGAGGGCGTGGCTGGGGCCCAAAACGGACAATATCGTGCTACGGCGGAGCCGGGATTGGGATGTGACAGAATGGTATTAGAGCCACTCTGCCATGTGGTGCGAGTGTGACGACGAGGACGTCGGGCCCCTAAGGGGGTGAATTGTAACATCCCACATCGACCAACGGAGAGGGGTGATGTGCCTTATATGTACATGCCCACCTCCTATAGCACGAGGCTTTTTGGGAGCTTACTGACTTCGGGTGCCATCGGAACTCCGAAGTTAAACGAGTTCGGACGAGAGCATTCCCAAGATGGGTGACCCACTGTGAACTATAGTGATGTGCTGATATCAATGAAGGATACCTCTTATATGGATGGCCCATGGCCGTTGAGCTAGCTTTTTTGCCAGCATTTGGGGTGCATTCGTAAAGATGTGGGTAGTTAATAAAACAATTCTTTTTATTTTTAAGAGTAAATTATGAAGTTGAAAATGGGATGAACAAGTGTCCGAAGTGTGTGGAGCACAAAATGTCGCTTCCACCTTCATCACCCGATACCATTTAGCAAATTTCGTGGCAGAAACACAGTGCAAAATAATACTGAGGAAAATTACCAACACATTTTCATTCAGTTCAAATGGGCAGGTCCCTGGTTTTCTCCCCAAACCTTCCTCTCAGAATTTCTCAAATACGAAGATCAAATTTACCGCCCAATCGACCATATTACTCACTTTTACTGAATTCAAAGCAAAAATTGCAACATGGGTTTCAAAGATTTGGACTTTCGATTGCCAAACCGACGAGAAGTCTCTGCACAAAGGCTGTGTTCTCTGAAATTCCAAACCCGGAGCTGTATGTGAAAGTTGGCGCCAAATCAACTGGACCAATTCCAATTGGTCAGCTCGTTGGAGTGGTAGAGAAGGCCGCTAAGACTGGCTCCGGTAATGCCTTTTTTCCGTTAAATATATGTTTAGGGAATAAAAGTTGTTAAATTTCATCCTGATGGGAGTTAGCAACTAATAGTCAAAATATTTTTACTAAAGAGAGGTACTAAAGGAGAAAAACATTGCCGGTGTAATATATGATGACATTGTTTTGTTGCTAGAGAGTATGTTGATTCAACGCGTTAGGTGTGGTACTTGCCGTTTTGTCCATTACTGAATCATCATGAACTCCTTATAGCTTATGTTATTTGCGTCACTTTTCAGGTTGTGATGGATGCTGTTAATAAGCCTTGGGATATCACCTATAAAGGACTAACGGACTTGGTCATTGAGTAAGAACTGAATTGACATGCTTTCACTAGTTTTGTATGTTTTGATGCTTCAATTGACTTGCAGTGATAACACCTTCTAGAATAGAGTAGAGGTTGAAACTTACATGTAAAGGTTGAACCTTTTACAAGCAAGATACACTAATCATGAAGGAAAATTCACTTATCATGTGTTCCGTTCCCATTCTTATAAAGTATAACAGCCTAGCAAGAATTTTCGTGTGATATGAAAACTATTTGCAGCACAGATAAAAAGAGTGAAGCAGCAATTTTAGAAGTTGTGAGAAAGACCTTCTAAGATGACCTTATCCTTGGAGAGGAGGGTGGAATAACTGGAGATACATCATCTGATTATATGTGGTGCATTGATCATTTAGGTTAGTATCTTCTAAGGTGCAGTATAGGTATGCTTGTGCATATTGGGTTTTTCAAGACCACCAAGTATGATATGGTTCATGATAGTGGTGTGTTTCGGAACTTGATTTACTGTAAATCGGTTACCAGGTTGTTTCAGCCTTCGTAATTCTTGCCTCAATACTTTTGACTTTTACTTTTTCATAACTAATAGTTGCAGTAAATTTAATGATTATGTATATAGACGGCAGTTCATCTACTTAATACATACATGAATGTTTAGAGATGAACTTTCTAATGACAGATATGAAATTGGAAAGAGCTATTAGGGTGGTAGCTGGATTGTTGTTTTACATCCAGATACCTTTGATAAGAATAGCGTGAAAATTCTTAGTTTTGTCTTATCTAACCTCTGATATCTTCGTAGATGGAACAACAAATTTTGCACATGGTTATCCTAGCTTTGCAGTTTCTGTTGGAGGAAGACCTGTTGCTGCTGCCGTGGTACTGATCACATATAGTAGATTTTATTTGACATGTTGCTTGCATGATTGCATGATATGTTAAGATGTCTATTTGATTTTCTAGTACTTCCCTTCACATGTGGGCCTCATTATTAGAGTCAAAAGTGTCTTCAACTTATATTGCAAGGTTGCGATGCGATGATTTGAGCTCAGGATCTCTTACTCTGTTACCATGATAAATATTATTTATTTACCATTGTTTTCAAAATCTCGAACTGTTAGGATGTGGACCAAAAATCATCTATTACTATAACGTCTATGACTGACGTAGTGGAAATTAACATATTGGTTTTCTGTTTATATTTTCAGATAGAGTTCGTTGGGGCCCTATGTGTTGGAATACCCGCATTTTTTCTGCTAGTGCTGGTTTGGAAGTTCTGCCTAAATAGTTGCCTTAGCCTTAATTGATTTTCTAAGTGTACTATTGATGTTGAGCTCGATCGATAATCTGTGTTATGATAAGAGGGGGAGCATTTTGTAATGGCCAAAGAATTTACATGAGCCAGACTGATAAGGTTAGTATTTCTTTTATTAGAAGAAAAAGAATTTTGAAATCTATGACTATGTCGAATCATGTTACTTTTGGTCGATGACTCAGTCTGATCTTATTGGATGTTAGAATATTTGCAGTCGTATATTGATTAACACTTATTGCTATTTCTTTGTACTAGAGTGCAATAAATAAAAGTACAAAACCATTACATACCTTAGGCTGTGACTACGTTTACCCAGTTTTCTTCAGAAATTCCAACCAGAGATGAGCTATCTCATGTGTATCGCCAGGGGCGGAGGGACCATAGGACCACAGTAGTCCTAAGCCCATCCTGCTTTTGTTTATAACTAAAAATTAGTACTACTTATTATTTTATTATTTTCAGTTAAATCATTCCTATTTCCTAGACAAACTATCCAACCCTCTTTAAATATTTTAAGAATATCCGGCCCTCTTTAAATAACCCTAAAGCCTACCTATAACCTATTCCAACTTCCAACACTTCATCTTCCATTCATTTTCCCAATACTAAAAATTAGTATTTTATTATTCTCTAATTCTAGCCGACTGTTGCTCTGCTGCTAGTTTGAAAAAAATAGTCAGAACACTGCTTCTCTCAGTCTGATCCCTCCCGTGGTACACAAGCCGTACACTGCTTCTCTCATCTATAGCATGTCACAGTCTTCAACCAGTCTATCAATCTATCAGTCTTCAATTTCCATGATCCTCAAGAGTATGAACTTCGAATCTCCATAGTTGTCATTTTCAATTTTTTTTTTACAATTTGCTAATTCATATATGTTGTCATCTACAATTGTAAATTAATTTAACAAATAATATTTTTTTTTTGCAGATTAAAGAATTCAATTATTCCATCATTCCATAAAAAAGACATTGAAGTTTAGTTAATTGGTCAACAACCAAAGTATGTATTTTACTCTCAATTTCTGTTACAATTTTTTGTTTATAAATTATGATTAAATTGATGTCTTGCAATTTCTCTTAACTATTGCCTAATTTGTTTTAGTTTGTAAAATTAGCATATATGTTCATATTTCTTTTAATTTAAAGTTAGTGAGTCTATGTTTTTTTACTTTTCAGTTATGGAAAGATATTTCAAAAGAAAAACACAACCTGAGATATTAGAACCGTCTCCAAAGAGTCCAAAAAACAATGAAAGTAATTCAAAACAAACTTGTGTGGATTCTATGGAAATTAACTCGGAAACTCTCCAATATGATCCTTTTCATATATATACTATGATGTTTTGGTTACTTTTCATATATATACTATGATGTTTTGGTTAACAGTTTTGTAACTACTATCGATTTAATTTTTTTTTAATATTTGTGAGAGGCCCCTCCTAACCCGAAATCCTGGCTCCGCCACTGTGTATCGCTTACTGGAAAAAGGAGAAACCATTTTATATTTTATTTAGGCTCATACTTTTCCATATTTCTGGTGGGACGATCTCTTCTTGTTACTGGATTTGGTTATGAACAAGATGACGTATGGATCACCAACATAGAGTTATGTAAAGAGTTCACTAACATCAGCAGGGTAATAACCTTTCGTTTTAGTGCTAAGCAATTTTTATTTGAGCTTTAGCTTTAGGATTAATTAACTTCCTATTCCCTCTCTCTCTTCATGTTTATGACTTGAATTATTTTTTCCCCCTTGGTTTTATCCCTACATCGTAATGTTTAGGGTGTGAGAAGGCTCAGTGCAGCTGCGGTAGACATGTGCCATGTAGCTCTTCAGATTGTAGAAGCCCACTGGGAATATAGACTAAAGCCATGGGATACGGCAGCCGGTGTTTTGGTAATGTTTTGTCTTCTCATAAATGCATTTGTTTGGTGTTTGTGGAATAGCAATATTTGGAAGTCTATTGTTAGAACACTCAATTGAATACCTTCTTGTTTTGGGCTTGTGGAAACATAATACATCGGCAGAGATTTTTGTTTTATATCTCTCAATTTTAGTTTTTTTTTCCCTAAAGCAATTTGGTCTTATTTTTTATTTGCATTATATGACATATTGTTCAGGTTTTTCTTTTCGATTTTGTTTTTACTTTGTTATGAGAGCCTAAATAATCATTGATACATTCTTATACATGGGTTAGTTTTTTTATGTTTTCTAGTTGAATACCTGGGAAGAGTTGTGAGAACTCAAAGTATACATCAGAAATCCAGCACATAACAAAATAATGTATCAATTGACAGTTTGGTTCCAGTATGAACAATTTACGCGGGAAGACTATACAAATAATAGACTTTCTGTCATTAGACATATCCTTTACGTTTTTATGGCGTTTGGAAGTGTTGCTTCGGACAATCTCTTGTGACAAGATGCTTAAACTGATGCATGAAAATTATAGTTCACTTTTCTCTCTGCAGAATCGTGGCATCCAGAAGTGTGATTTCAAGTACTCATAGAATTTGGTTTGCAATTTTGAGCAGATAGTTGAAGAGGCTGGAGGAAAGGTTACGTGCATGGATGGTGGAAAATTTTCTGTATTTGATAGATCTATCTTGGTATCCAACTGTGTGCTGCATGGCATGGTTAGTCTTCTGCTTTATCCAGAATCTAATTACAAAACCTTACTTGATAAGGTCGAACTACGGTTATAGAATGCAAGATCTTAACTTTTCATTGCCTTTCTGTTACTACCACTAATCTTGTTCACTAGTTATATAACCATTTACGAAGAGTCAAAGGTCAATTCAGTTTCCCTAACTTGATGTATGTTTCTACTCATGAAGTGGCAAGCTTTCCTTTCCCTTTCCATATTTTTCCTCAAAGTTTTGTGTTAGGGTAGGTCGGGGGGTGGGTTGGAGGTGAGTAGAGCAGATGTTTACTGTAAGTCCATAACAGAGCTTTTAGTAGTGTATAGTTTCCTGTAAAAGACGCGGTAGATTGTGTGGAAAGTAAGATCTTAGTGAATAAGAAAACTGAATCTTAGAGAAAGAGAAAGATTAGAGAGAGAGAGAATGTAGAGAGAGAAAGAGAATTGTGAAAATGATTTTCATTATTTCAATATCTCTGTACATGAAGTATTTATACATAAATACCAACAACAACAACAACAACAACAACAAAGCCTTTTCCCACTAAGTGGGGTCGGCTATATGAATCCTAGAACGCCATTGCGCTCGGTTTTGTGTCATGTCCTCCGTTAGAACCAAGTACTCTAAGTCTTTTCTTAGAGTCTCTTCCAAAGTTTTCCTAGGTCTTCCTCTACCCCTTTGGCCCTGAACCTCTGTCCCGTAGTCACATCTTCGAACCGGAGCGTCAGTAGGCCTTCTTTGCACATGTCCAAATCACCGGAACCGATTTTCTCTCATCTTTCCTTCAATTTCGGCCACTCCTACTTTACCTCGAATATCCTCATTTCCAATCTTATCATTTCTTGTGTGCCCACACATCCCACGAAGCATCCTCGTCTCCGCCACACCCATTTTGTGTACGTGTTGATGCTTCACCGCCCAACATTCTGTGCCATACAACATCGCTGGCCTTATTGCCGTCCTATAAAATTTTCCCTTGAGCTTCAGTGGCCTACGACGGTTACACAACCCGCCGGATGCACTCTTACACTTCATCTATCCAACTTCTATTCTATGGTTGAGATCTCTCTAATTCTCCGTTCTCTTGCACGATATATCCTAGGTAGCGAAAACGGTCGCTTTTTGTGATCTTCGCTAGATTGCTCCGATCATTAGTGTGGATAAGTATATAAATGGATATAGATAGGAAAGCAAACACAAGATGTACGTGGTTCACCCAGATTGGCTACGTCCACGGAATAGAGGAGTTCTCATTAATTGTGAAGGGTTTACACAAGTACATAGGTTCAAGCTTTCCTTTAGTGAGTACAGGTGAATGATTTAGTACAAATGACATTAGGAAATATTGTGGGAGAATGATCTCGTAATCACGAAACTTCTAAGTATCGGAATGTGGTATCGTCTTGACTTGCCTTATCTGTCTCACAGGTAGATGTGGCATCTTCTCTGGAAGTACTCTTCCTCCATCCAGGGGTGGTATCTGTAACTGGTGGAGATGCACAAGGTAATGTATCAATTTCACTTGAAGCTTACTTGTAGTTTCAGGCTTGGTCAAGCGCGATACAAACCATGTAGTAGGAGTCCCTCAAGTTGCCGAGCTAGGGGATTTGCTGAAAGAGGTGACAGACAAGGTAAGCAATCAGAGCTCCGGCTGATTGTTCACATTCTCCCTATCTTGCAGGCAGCATGAAGGATAAAGAGAAGAAAAATGAGAAGAGATGATATGGGATACTTTTGCTTTTGAAGAAGTAACTTTCCACAGGCTTATTCTTGAACTGAGCTGGAGGGTTTTCTGGTTTCCTCCAGAGTATAAGGCCGACTGAAGAATTTGAGGGTCAAAACAAGTCCATCAAATCTAGAGTACGTTCGACCCTACTGATATGGGATACTTTTGCTTTGACAGAGTAATGGATGTATCGGCACGTGTGCTGTTACGCTTGTCTCCACATGCTTCCTTGTATCCTTCTCACTTGCCCTATCTGTTCCTCAGGCAGATGCGGTATCTTCCCTGGAAGCATAAGATGTTGAAGATGAGTACTCGAGAGCAATGCCAGGTAAGTAAGTTCCAGGCAGTCAGTTCCTGGCTGGAAGCTTGATTCCAAGTGCTGACTGATTGCTCTCTTTCTCCTTGTCTTGCAGGTAAGAACAAGGCCAAAGGAAAAGACAGGGAAAAAGCATGATATGGGATACTCTTGCTTTTAACCCTGATGATATGAGATATTCTTGCTCTAGTATAACTTGTTTGCAGAGGTATTATCAGGGGGAAAGAAAGCTGAATATTTCGAAAGGCTTCGTTGAGAGTGCCCTCTCATATATGAGGAAGGGTTGAGCATTTTTGCAGGTCTGTCTGTCCGTTGGGGATGGAGGTTGACATATATAGGAGTCTCCTTAACAACAAGTAGTAATGCTATTCCTTTACCCTGTCAGAGCACTTTGAAAAAGTGGTCTGTGGTATGTGGAAAGCTGATGTTGCGTGTGAAGATTACAGACAGCTTTATCCAAGGAGATCCGGCTCTTGTAGTTGGGAAAGTGTTGCCTCTTCGGTTTTCGAACAAGCAATCCTATCAGGGATCTGGCTCTCGAGATTCGGAGAACGATGTCTCTTCGATTTTTGAGAAAGCAATCCTGCTGGGGGTCTGGCTCTCGAGATTCGGAGAGCGGTGTCTCTTCGATTTTTGAGAAGGTAATCATGTTGGGAGTCTGGCTCTCGAGATTCGGGGGGCGGTGCCTCTTCGATTTTGGAGCAAGCAATCTTGTTGGGAGTGTTTTCTCGAATGTGAGTAAAGGTTGGGCATGTTTGCTAGTCTACCTTGCCACGAAGCACAGAGGTTGACACACAGGGACTTTCCAATTATCCAGCAATGGTACTGTTCCTTTACCCTCTCTTCGATTTTTGAGAAAGTAGTCATGTTGGGAGTCTGGCTCTCGAGATTCGGAGGACGGTGCCTCTTCGATTTTGGAGCAAGCAATCTTGTTGGGAGTGTTTTCTCGAATGTGAGTAAAGGTTGGGCATGTTTGCTAGTCTACCTTGCCACGAAGCACAGAGGTTGACACACAGGGACTTTCCAATTATCCAGCAGTGATACTGTTCCTTTACCCTTGTGGGTAATAATATGGGGTAGCTAGACCTTCAAAATTTATGTGTCTAAACTTTGTTAGTGCTGTTTCTTTGCTATTCTTTTACCCGTCTTGGTCAGAGCGATGTAGTGGAAGCTGCAAGCTTCACGTGCTCAACTTTGGCAGAGAACTTTGGCAAAGTTATATGTGATACACATGAGCTACTATTGCGTGTGGGAAGTGGGTGATTGAACAGTAAGACTCATGTGCTTTCTACTTCACCAGAAGTCTTCGACAGAATGCCCATAATTTCCGCAAAGCTGAGTGTGCGTGTGACAGGTGCTGCCAAGGCTGGAAAAGTAGGTGCCTCTTCGATTTCTGAGATCGGCCCTCGTGGTCTCTGAGCAGCCCAACTTTTGAGAAAGCAAGCGCCTCTTCGATTTCTGAGATCGGCCTTCGTGGTCTTTGAGCAGCCCAACTTTTGAGAAAGCAGACGCCTCTTCGATTTCTGAGATCGACCCTCGTGGTCTCTGAGCAGCCCAGCTTTTGAGAAAGCAAACGCCTCTTCGATTTCTGAGCAGGCGCCTCTTCGATTTCTGAAGCTCCGTCGAGTGCAGATTTTTATAGGGCTGGCATTAAGTTCCAAAGCACACTTGAATCTCCACCAGTAGAAGCTCCATTCTTACACTTCTAAGATCTTGATTTGTTCGACCTCTTCTCTCTTCAACACCTTTGAAAATGTCTGGCCCCTCCGACCGTCGTTTTGACTTGAACCTTGTTGAAGAGGCAGCCCCGCCTTCTCCAGACAACATATGGCGCCCATCCTTCGTCTCCCCTACTGGTCCTCTTACCGTTGGGGATTCCGTTATGAAGAATGATATGACCGCTGCGGTGGTGGCCAGGAACCTTCTCACTCCCAAAGATAACAGACTACTTTCCAAACGATCTGATGAGTTAGCTGTTAAGGATTCTCTGGCTCTCAGTGTTCAGTGTGCAGGTTCTGTGTCTAATATGGCCCAACGCCTATTTGCTCGAACCCGCCAAGTTGAATCATTGGCGGCTGAAGTGATGAGTCTCAAACAGGAGATTAGAGGGCTCAAGCATGAGAATAAACAGTTGCACCGTCTCGCACATGACTATGCTACAAACATGAAGAGGAAGCTGGACCAGATGAAGGAATCTGATGGTCAGGTTTTACTTGATCATCAGAGATTTGTGGGTTTGTTCCAAAGGCATTTATTGCCTTCGTCTTCTGGGGCTGTACCGCGTAATGAAGCTCCAAATGATCAACCTCTGATGCCTCCTCCTTCTAGGGTTCTGTCCAGTACTGAGGCTCCGAATGATCCCCCTCCGGTGCCTTCTCTTTCTGGGGCTCTACCGACTGCTGCGACTTCTCCTAAGCAACCTTTGTGAAGGCTCTCTCTTGTTTGTTTATTTTGACTCATGTATATGTACATATTTGTAGCTTATCGGGGATATCAATAAATAAGCTTTCCTTCATTTCAACGTATTGTGTTAAATACACCAAAGCCTTCTTCTCTAAGTTCTTTGAATTTTCTTTTGTTGGAGCTTTGTGAGTGGAGCATGTAGGTTGAGGTAGTGTTCCCTTAATTTCCTGAGTGAGGAAAACTTCTCGGTTGGAGACTTGGAAAATCCAAGTCACTGAGTGGGATCGGCTACATGAATCTTAGAACGCCATTGTGCTCGGTCCTGTGTCATGTCCTTCGTTAGATCCAAGTACTCTAAGTCTTTTCTTAGAGTCTCTTCCAAAGTTTTCTTAGGTCTTCCTCTACCCCTTCGGCCCTGAACCTCTGTCCCATAGTCGCATCTTCTAATCGGAGCGTCAGTAGGCCTTCTTTGCACATGTCCAAACCACCGTAACCGATTTTCTCTCATCTTTCCTTCAATTTCGGCTACTCCTACTTTACCCCGGATATCCTCATTCCTAATCTTATCCTTTCTCGTGTGCCCACACATCCAACGAAGCATCCTCATCTCCGCTACACCCATTTTGTGTACGTGTTGATGCTTCACCGCCCAACATTCTGTGCCATACAGCATCGCCGGCCTTATTGCCGTCCTATAAAATTTTCCCTTGAGCTTCAGTGGCATACGGCGGTCACACAACACGCCGGATGCACTCTTCCACTTCATCCATCCAGCTTGTATTCTATGGTTGAGATCTCCATCTAATTCTCCGTTCTTTTGCAAGATAGATCCTAGGTAACGAAAACGATCGCTCTTTGGTATTTCTTGATCACCGATCCTCACCCCTAACTCGTTTTGGCCTCCATTTGCACTGAACTTGCACTCCATATATTCTGTCTTTGATCGGCTTAGGCGAAGACCTTTAGATTCCAACACTTCTTTCCAAAGGTTAAGCTTTGCATTTACCCCTTCCTGAGTTTCATCTATCAACACTATATCGTCTGCGAAAAGCATACACCAAGGAATATCATCTTGAATATGTCCTGTTAACTCATCCATTACCAACGCAAAAAGGTAAGGACTTAAGGATGAGCCTTGATGTAATCCTACAGTTATGGGAAAGCTTTCAGTTTGTCCTTCATGAGTTCTTACGGCAGTCTTTGCTCCTTCATACATATCCTTTATAGCTTGGATATATGCTACTCGTACTCCTTTCTTCTCTAAAATCCTCCAAAGAATGTCTCTTGGGACCCTATCGTACGCTTTCTCCAAATCTATAAAGACCATGTGTAAATCCTTTTTCCCATCTCTATATCTTTCCATCAATCTTCGTAAGAGATAGATTGCCTCCATGGTTGAGCGCCCTGGCATGAACCCGAATTGGTTGTCCGAAACCCGTGTCTCTTGCCTCAATCTATGCTCAATGACTCTCTCCCAAAGCTTCATTGTATGACTCATTAGCTTAATACCCCTATAGTTCATGCAATTTTGTACGTCGCCCTTATTCTTGTAGATAGGCACTAAAGTGCTTGTTCGCCACTCATTTGGCATCTTCTTCGTTTTCAAAATCCTATTGAAAAGGTCAGTGAGCCATGTTATACCTGTCTCTCCCAAAACTTTCCACACTTCGATTGGTATCTCGTCTGGGCCTATTGCTTTTCTTTGCTTCATCTTCTTCAAAGCTACAACCACTTCTTCCTTCCGGATTCGACGATAAAAAGAGTAGTTTCTACACTCTTCTGAGTTACTCAACTCCCCTAAAGAAGCACTCCTTTCATGTCCTTCATTGAAAAGATTATGAAAATAACCTCTCCATCTGTCTTTAACCGCATTCTCTGTAGCAAGAACTTTTCCATCCTCATCCTTGATGCACCTCACTTGGTTTAGGTCCCTTGTCTTCTTTTCCCTTGCTCTAGCTAGTTTATAGATATCCAACTCTCCTTCTTTGGTATCTAGTCGTTTATACATATCGTCGTAAGCCGCTAACTTAGCTTCTCTCACAGCTTTCTTCGCCTCTTGCTTCGCTTTTCTATACCTTTCACCATTTTCATCAGTCCTATCCTTGTATAAGGCTTTACAACATTCCTTCTTAGCCTTCACCTTTGTTTGTACCTCCTCATTCCACCACCAAGATTCCTTTTGGTGTGGGGCAAAGCCCTTGGACTCTCCTAATACCTCTTTTGCTACTTTTCGGATACAACTAGCCATGGAATCCCACATTTGGCTAGCTTCCCCCTCTCTATCCCACACACACTGGGTGATTACTTTCTCTTTGAAAATGGCTTGTTTTTCTTCTTTTAGATTCCACCATTTAGTCCTTGGGCACTTCCAAGTCTTGTTCTTTTGTCTCACTCTTTTGATATGTACATCCATCACCAACAAGCGATGTTGATTAGCCACGCTCTCTCCTGGTATAACTTTGCAATCCTTACAAGTTATACGATCCCCTTTCCTCATTAGAAGAAAATCTATTTGTGTTTTTGACGATCCACTCTTGTAGGTGATCACATGTTCTTCTCTCTTCTTAAAGAAGGTGTTGGCTAAGAAGAGATCAAATGCCATTGCAAAATCCAAGATAGCTTCCCCATCCTCGTTTCTCTCCCCAAAACCATGGCCACCATGAAAACCTCCATAGTTGCCTGTCTCCCTGCCCACGTGTCCATTTAAATCTCCTCCTATAAATAACTTCTCCGTCTGAGCAATTCCTTGCACCAAGTCTCCAAGATCTTCCCAAAATTTCTCCTTCGACCTCGTATCCAAAGCTAACTATTTTAGCATTCCCCTAACTAACCCATACAGACAAGAACTAATCTGGTGCTGTACACCTTTGGTAACTATGTGAACCTACAGTACTCCTAACACACCCCCTCAAGCTGAAGGTAGAGGATCGAACTGAAAGCTTGTCAGTCAGGGAGAGAAACCGATCGGCAGGGAGAGACTTGGTAAAAATATCAGCAATCTGTGACAATGTATTAACATGTTGAACATCAATCTGACCCAAAAGAACTTTCTCGCGGATAAAGTGATAGTCAATCTCAACATGCTTTGTGCGAGCATGAAAGACCGGATTGAAAGCTAGTGCAATAGCACTCTTGTTATCACAGAATATAACAGGTGTACGAAGAAGGGGAAATGAAAGATCAGAAAGTATCTTGCAAACCCACGAAATTTCTGCAGCAGTGTTTGCAAGTGACCTGTACTCGGCCTCAGTGGAGGACCGAGCCACGGTGTTCTGTTTCTTAGCACTCCAAGCTACTAAATTTGGTCCCAAAAACACACAATAGCCACTTGTAGATCGTCGGTCAACAGGGCAACCAGCCCAATCGGCATCAGACCAAGCAGTGAGATGTTGAGCACCCTTTGTGAACCTCAGTCCGAAGTCAATAGTGCCTTTAAGATATCTGAGGATACGCTTAACAGCTTGCAAATGAATAGTTCGGGGAGTTTGCATATGTTGACACACTTGATTCACTGCAAAAGCAAGATCAGGACGAGTCCAGGTAAGGTACTGTAATGCACCAACAATGGACCTGTAGGAAGTAGGATCTGCAAGTGGTGTGCCTGAGTGATCCAGTTTAGAAGAAATAATTCTAGAATTTAATTTTTGTAAAATGCAGCTCTTAGAGAGGGTTGCACCTGCAACAGAGAAATTGAAGAGCCAAGGAATCGATTTCTCATTGCGGTACGAGCCCGAAGATTACACAAGAGACATTTGATGCGCCTGACAGTTCTTTTTTTTTTTTTTTTTGGCCAATGGTGCTGATATGAATATTGCTTTCCTATGTTGCTTTAGGCAAGTGGAATAGGTGTGAATTGCTGTAATTCAGAAATAATCGTCGACAACGATCATGGATCGATCTTTATCGTCAAGAAATTGGTCGTATGTGGAGTCACTACTCTCTCTTTACAGAAGCAGAAAGAAAAATGTGAATTTGGGCAGTAGTTGAAAGTGTATCATCCTTTCATTATTATTCTGTTCCCATCATTTCTTACATACGCACTTGTCTTATTTCTGCTTTTAATAAAATAAAAACCAGAAACTCCGCAACTTAGAGTTTAGGACTAATGTCGACACCCAGGATAACAAGCCCTTTCTTCCATTTCGGAACAGTTTGACGGAGAGTAAAATCCATGCGGCCAGATTGCCTAGGCGGTTTAAATTCGCCAACTCGGATAATACTCCAACTTCCTCTTGGTAATTTCCTCAGATCCTGTGTAAAGGTTTTCTTGTCGTTCCCAGGGAGAGTGAGGCTGAAGTTGACATTATCTTCCCATCCGTAATTTGGGTCCTTGAGCCTGATCACAAATGAAACTTCATACACAGTATCGGGTGTCAGGTATTTGGTGTCAAAAGCCCCATTCACATCTAGCCAGCATACATCTAACAGTTCAGCAACGTCAACGGAGGCATCTCTGCAATTAAACCCTAAGTTAGGACCGATTACTACATAGCAGTAACCAATATCAATTGTGATATACGGATTCAAGTTTTCGGTACCTGGTTACTTTCAAAGGGGACCAGCGCCAGTAACGACGGTCTCCACTCCAAATGATTGTGAGATCTTTTGCATACAACATAAAACAGTTCTTGCCATCCTCATCAACCCAATAACTTTTCTAATAATAGTCAAGAAAATAATAGGATAAACATGATTGTTGATATATTTCAAGCTGTAGTAAGAGTTCATCTTTTAATATATTTAAAAGGCAATGATTTCCGCACACTCATTTTCTTCTGTTGCACACCCTGTTTATTTATGCCCTTTAATTGATTCTCCTTTTGTTTATACAAATATTCAAATGCAATAAACAAACATGTGTGTCCAGACGGAGAAAATGAGTGTGCTAAACATCAGTAAGAATTAGGACAATTTCACATTTCTGAAGCATGTTTGATAATTTCACACAAAAACTGAAAAACAAAGAGCGGGAAATTCTTTTTAAAATTGTCAGAAAGTTAAATGCATGAATTTCACCTTTTTCTCTGCGTCGAAATAATCTGTATATTGGTGCTCCGAAAGGAGTTTATCAGGTGCGGGCCTGTCTTTAGGTTTGATTAAGTTGTCCATAATCTCTTGATACTGATGTGGCTTTTCTGCTGGGGGAGCCCCTTGCGCAGCCATCTCTTCGTGCAGTTCTTCAATCATGTTTTCACTATATATACAGGAAGACAGGGCTAAGCCATTCATTTCCACAAGTCCCCGCAACATGTGGATGAGGACAAGAAAGATGCCTTACGTTGCGAACCTTTTATTCTTTAAAATGTAGATATCAAGCATGAATTCCTTTCATTTTACTTTGGAATTTCGATCATATGGGAAAGCACTAGATTGAAAAGCACTTTCAAAAAAGCCTTTTATTCCATATGCTCAAGCTTTTGTTTGTTGATCATATATATTTCATTATGCAGAAGAATAGCATTCATTCTCAGATAATACAGAAGAAAGATGCCTTGCGTTGCGAACCTTTTATTCTATAAAATGTAGATATCAAGCATGAATTCCTTTTATTTTACTTTGGAATTTCGACCATATGGGAAAGCACTTTCGAAAAAGCCTTTTATTCCATATGCTAAAGCTTTTGTTTGGTGATCGGGTATATTCCATCATACAGAAGAATAGCATTCATTCTTAGATAATGCATCATATCCGATATATTATTCCCAGCTTATAAAGCAATATTTGAATTTGTAAGTGCTTACTGTAAGTCCACAACATACCCAATTTTGTAAGGTTTATTCCACAACCCATAGGCCCCAACATGAAACACAAACCCTAATTTAAATTCTATGTATTAATTCATCTTACAAACAACCCATTTATTCCATAAATAATTGATATAGAAACTTGGAACTAAGCACCCTACCTTACTCTGCCTGCCGAAGCTTCAGTCACCAGAAAAAATAGAACTTTCCAGCCAAAACAAAAAATATGGATACAAAACCCAGCTCACTCCTCTCACCTCTCTCGCATCCTTTGTTCGAAATCAGAAGTATGAGGTTAACCCAAAATCTAGCTCACTCTTCTCACCTCTCTTTGGACTTCACTCTCTTTGAAATTTGAGACCAGAGATCTGAGCTCAACCCAAAAATTCATAGCTCTCTCCACATCCCTTTCTCCCAAATGAGAAAAGTGATGTAATGAACTGATGATTTTTAGTATTTATATGTGGGTATTTTAGTAAATTTGATTTTGTGCATGGCATAGCCGGTTTATCCTATTTTTGTTCCAAGATTAAGAAAAAGGCCTATTCTTTTCCATTCCAATAAATCAAATTGAGACAGAAGATGAAGAAGAGAGAAGGCTGGTGGAAATCTCAATCATTGCCATAACTTTCAATTCCAACTTCAAAGGGTGGAGGAGGAGATGAAGGAGAAGGGTGGTAGTGGAATCTCTGGGATGACCCCTTCATTTTTTCCATTGCTGCAATTGTCAGTCCTTCGATTGGATCCAGTCCATGGGGGGGACTTCACGGACAACGTGCAGCGAGTGAGAGATTGTTGCATAAAAACAAAGAACCCGACTAATAACACCGAAGTTGTGAAGAGGATAAATAAGTGGGTGTGTGCCGTATAAAACTGGTAGGGCCGAATTAATTATTCGGTGATTATTTAGTATATAAACATACCAAACAACTAACTTCGAATTATTAATATTATCCGATTCTTTATACAAGTTGCCAAACGAGACGCGTAGTATGTAATTAGCTTCTTAACCGTTTGGACTAGAATTTTCTCCTCTCTTTTTCCCATCCTCTTCTATCCCCTCCTTTCACATTTTCTTATTTTGTCTTTCTTTTGCTTTAAAAATTAATATAAGATGTTAACGTGATTTAACAGTGACCGTTCAAATAGAAGATGAGAGAAAGAGAGGGAAAAAAAGGAAAGAAGATCATACTCCTAACCGTTTTCCTCGGTGTCAGGAGGCAATAATTGTCAGTTAAAAAAAAAGGGTAAAGTACAAAAAATTACCTCAACTATTGGTGTCACGACACTTTCATACCTCATCTTTTAAAATTGACAATGTCATACCTCATCTTACGAATTTGTGCCAATGTCAGACCTCCGTCAGTTTTTCTGTTACTTTTCCTGTTAAATGCTGACGTGGTAAAAAACAAGACCCATTTTTTATTAAAAAATTAATTAAATATTTAAAAAAAATTAATTAAATATTAAAAATTTAAAAAAAGAAAACAAAAAACCAAAAACAACACATCAACCCGTGTCCCTCCTCCCCCAAAACCTAGATCCCTTCTCTGAGTTATCCCCCACCCAACCCCCTTTCCCTCTCCTCTCTCTCCCTACAACCTGCATCCCTAAAATCCCAAAAGCCAGAAATCCTTCCCACCCATCCCCCCAACCTTCATATCCGATCCCACCGACGACAACCCTACCTCTATTGTTGACTTCAGTGATGACAGCCACAACCCCCAATCGCCCCCTAACCCTAACTCTAGCCACAACCTCCACAACAACATTCCATTTTCCTCCTCGCCCCCGAAGTCTGCCTCTTCGACGATTTGTGAGAGAAAAACAAAACAACAACAACAATCCCAATAGAAAAACTCTCCCCTTTTCCCAAAAAATTTTGAGATTTTCCGAGAAAATCAGAGGAGGCGCGAGAAAGAGAGAGAGAGAGTTGTGAACTGAGAGTGGCTCTCTTTGGTCTGAGTTTCCGATAAATGGTGTATACAGGCGGGTCGGATGAGGAGGAGAGAGTGGAGGTGATGTCCATGGCGATGGATTCTGAGAGGGCGAAGCCTCTGCACAATTTCAACTTGCCGTGGTATTTGTAGTGGAGGAACCAGAAGCACCTGTGGTGCCAAAATGAGAGCTCTGATGCCAGCAGGAGTGGCGGGGAAGGGTCTGGGGTTAATTGGCGATCGTCGGCTTAGAGGATTGAGAGCTCGCCGGTGGTGATGACTCGGGTGGGAATGGATTCTGGATTTTGGGATTTTAGGGATGCAGGTTGCAGGGAGAGAGAAGAGAGAGAGGCGAGAGAGAGAGAGGGAGAGAGAGAGATAGAGAGAGTTGAGAGAGAGGGTTGGGTGGGGGAGAACTCAGAGAAGGGGATCTGGGTTGTGGGGAAAGAGATGGGGAAGTGGTTTAACATGCAGTGAAAGTGCTTTTGCGAGAAGTGCTTGTTCGGTTCTTTTTGGGTTTTGAGGTTTATGGAATTTGCGATCGATGGGTATATATATGTGGGGGAGGGAGGGAGGAGAGAGTGGGGGAAGAGAGGGGGATTGAGATCTCGCTGGCGGTGATGACTCGGGTGGGAATGGATTATGGGTTTTGAGATTTTAGGGATGCAGGTTGCAGGGAGAAAGAAGAGAAAGAGGCAATAGAGAGAGAGAGAGAGAGAGAGAGAGAGAGAGAGAGAGGAAAGAGGGTTGGGTGGGGAAGAACTCAGAGAAGGGATTTGGGTTGATGGGTTTTTTTTGGTTTTTTGTTTTTTGTTTTTTGTTTTTTTGTTTTTTTTAATTTTAAATATTTAATTAATTTTTTAATAAAAATGAGTCTTATTTCTGGCCACGTCAGCATTTAACAGAAAAAGTAACAGAAAAATTGACGGATGTATGACATTGGCACAAATTCGTAAGATGAGGTATAACATTGTTAATTTTAAAAGATAATGTATGAAAGTGTTGTGACCTCAATACTTAAGGTAGTTTTTTGTACTTTACCAAAAAAAAAAAAAAAAAAAAAAAAAAGAAGAGGAGCGAAGCAATATTGTCTCTGCCCGCGCTTTTGCTCAGCTAAGAAAACCAAGTCACGGAGAAACCCAAGAAAAATGGAGAAATCGAAGATTGGGAGGAGGTTCCAAGGCAAGGTAGCGATTGTGACGGCTTCCACTCAGGGCATCGGCTTCGGCATCGCCGAGCGCCTGGGTTTGGAAGGCGCCTCCGTAGTCATCTCCTCCCGCAAGCAGGTCAGTCTCCGACACTCATCAACCCTTTCCTCCTGAATCTTTGATTTTTTTACATGAAATTCATCTGGGTTTTTCTTCAATTTTTGTTAAATTTGATTTCTTTCTGGTTTCCGCGGATATTGGGATCGAAAATTGAACCGCTGAATTTCGTTGTGTGTGGTTGATTGTTGAAAATGAAATCAGGCTTTTTTTGGGATAGATTCTCGAGAAAGCACTTCTTCTTATAAGTACTTATGTTAGAAATGTTTATTATTTTAATTGAATATTCAAGTGCTTTTGTGGAAAGCACATGGAAGTACCTCCTGAAATGCTCTCCAAAAGTGCTTCTATGATCAAAAGCTTTTAGTTGGCAGAATGCGCTTTTAGCCTTTCCAATAGCAGTTGCAAACAGACCAGATTTTTCCCCGTGTAATCCCCTGGAATGATGAAGAGAGGAAAGTTAATGAATAGTGCATATCATGAACTTCAATCAAGCTAAATGGTACATGTTTTTGTGCTTTAGGCTGTTTTGAATGGTTGAATTTTTTTCGTGCTTGGTCAAATTGTTCCAGAAAAACGTTGATGAAGCAGTTGAGAAACTTAAAGCTGAAGGAATTGAGGCGTTGGGAGTCGTTTGCCACGTTTCGAATGAGCAACAAAGGAAGAATCTCATCAACAAGACTGTGCAGGTAAGAACATTCGTGAGTCAATGATTTTACATTCACTGTTGAAGCAAGACACGAGATATAAACAGAAAACCATGAAAAATGTGGGATGTATAGGTTTTATTTTAGTTTTACATACAAGTTCAAAAGCTCGTAGATGTAGTAGGCTACAGTGTTATGGTGAATTCTACTTGATTACAACCTCTGATTTAACTCAGCTTCCAAAGGGGATGGTCTCTTCTCCGTTGCAATGATTCTTCAATGGCATTCCGTTGAACGTTTGAATTTTACTGATTTGTTTGCAGAAATACGGAAAAATAGATGTGGTTGTATCAAATGCTGCTGCCAATCCATCAGTTGACCCCATATTGCAAACCCAAGAATCTGTGCTTGACAAGCTATGGGAAATCAATGTCAAAGCTACTATACTACTTCTCAAGGTAAAAGGCCATAGGAAGACATTATCGAGCAGCCAAGAGCTCCTTTCCCATGGAAATTTTCTGCTCGAGCTGCAATAAACAGTTGCCGAGAACTTTTATACGACTTATTTTGTCCTTTACTCCCATTTTCGATGTGCATAAATTTTTGTTGTAGTATTATAATACTAGATTATATTTGCAGGATGCATCTCCGCACTTGACGAAGGGTTCTTCCGTTGTTATCATTTCCTCAATTGCTGGCTACAATCCACCAGGAGCTGCCATGGCTATGTATGGGGTCACTAAAACAGCCCTTCTTGGGCTAACCAAGGTATGTAGGTGGTTCCTGTTTTACACCGTTTGTTTCTTCAGCTCCGGCAGCCACACATTTTCTTCAGCTTATTCTTTGCTGGTCTTACTTTAGGCCCTTGCCAGTGACATGGCTCCAGATACTCGTGTAAATTGTGTTGCTCCGGGTTTTGTTCCTACAAACTTTGCTTCATACATTACAGAAACTGATGCCGTGGTAAGTATGTATGTGCATATATAAAGGCCAACGTTGGGATATATAGTTCCTTTCCAACGGATCTTGGGCAATGGCCATTGACCTTTGTGGTTGACCGAACTCGAATGGTATTTTGTTGCAGAGGAAGGCCCTCGAGGAGAAGACGTTACTCAACAGGCTCGGTACCACTGGAGACATGGCTGCTGCCGCTGCCTTTTTGGCATCCGATGATGCTTCTTACATAACCGGAGAAACCATAGTTGTGGCCGGAGGGATGCCCTCTAGACTGTAGTTCCCTTCTTTATCAACATGTTTTTGCTCGAATCGTTACAAGAACGAGTGTTTTTTTTTCAGCAAATATCAATAAAATCCACTCCTATCGATTTTCAACGTTAATTTTCGCCGTCTCATGATGTACAGTCATTCTTTCCAATCTGATACCGGAAGATATAATAATACACATAAATCTCACAAGGAGAGTAATTTTTGCATTTACAATCTTGGACACGAAACATTAACGCTACATAATCCCATGCTTAGTAGAATATTAACATTTCCTTCTTGTCACAAACAATACACATTACAAGATGAAATACAAATACACGTGAGGCCAGACGGTTTATAACAAAAAAACAAAAGGAAACCACAGAAAACCCTAGTAACTACTTTGTGTACTGCAATCGAGCATCAGACGAAAGGCACCCCTTTGGGCACTCTATGAAGCTATGACTTATGTACACGAAATCAGAGCATCCTGATTTCCGACGTTACATCATCTACAAACTTCTTCAAAGGGTGGTCGTCGGGCCTTTTTGCCCTATTACATTACCACCTTCACAGCATATTAATCCAGAGTAAGCTATCTTCAGTCTTTCTGAACTGCATCTTTAGGCTTACATACACTTAACCACGAAAGGAAAGAACAGAGCCGGTTGTCGTATGTGCTTTTTCCTTTGGTTTCAGCCTTTCATATTTTTACATGCAAATCCCACTTCTAAAAACAACTATCATGAAACTGAATATATCTACACAGGAACCACATCAGCATTCTGATTATCATCGCACGTCAGAATGAGACCTTCAACATAGGTCGGGAGAAGGCAGCGAAACCATTGAAAGCCTGTTGACATAGACTCCGTTGGAGGAACAATCATGACCACATTATCGTGGCGTCTGACAACCCCCAACACACTTACCGTGCTGCCCTCTTTAATATACCTGATGAGGAGGAAACATATTCTTAAAAGCCTATAACTTGTGAACGACAGAACCTCACAATTTGTATAATCATATGCGAGTTTCTAGTTACAGGTTAAATGTAAAAATCTCTGACCATGCAAAAATTATGACTAGAAACAAAAAAGCAGCATACCCTTCTTTGAGGCGCATTACACGGTCATCGGTAGACAGGTTGCGCTCACCAAGCCAGCGCAAAAAACTTGGAGATAACTCTTTGTTTTCCTTTGTCATGTTCACCACAGTAGCTGGTTTTACGAATGGGGCAACCTTGGCTCCGTGGCCAGCTTTCACTAATGCTCTTAAACCCGATTGGAAGTCTGATATGTAGAAGTCAGATACATATTTCTGTTAAAAAAAAACATAAAAATGTTAATATTCCAGCCTGACGGAAGTCTTTAAAGTAAACAGAGAACTACATATGCAGTCTTTTGGTTGTGCAAACAATTGCAAAAGACAACGCGCAGATGGCACCATTTATGGAACTCAGGTTAATTATACTGTATTATTGCCCCAACAAAAATCCAAGCAAGAGTTTCAAATAGTTTGCCCACCAGTGGAGGATAACAAATGCATACATAAATCTTTCAGGTATACTCATATCTGATTATATTCATGTCATGAATCGCATGAGCTAATTTTATCTGGTACTGCATGCCTAAAATGTTAAGTTTACATAGTGTATGAACACATATCTACATATATGTATGTATATAATGGGTTTCACTTCTCAGGCCCTGTCAGATCAACAAGTGCAGTACATACAAATCTTCATTCTAAATCATCGTCAGTCAAACTTTGACAATGAACGCAGTTCAGAGCACATAAGCACAAATAGTCTGACAACTAACCTCTGAATGTCTAGATTTTTTATTCTCCGACTTGCGCACACAGCATCCTTTAGATTCACACAACTCGGTGGAAACATATACACACCTAGGTACCCTTTGGTAGGATGATTCCAAAGGAATACTGCCACAGGTAACAACCTACATGCAGAGATATCAACATATTACTAGCTATGAAAAACAAGCATAGAAGAATAAAACCAAACCATCATAGTAGAATAAAAAGATTTATTACTACGGTGAAATCCAAGATTGTTTTACTTTTTTGATAAGGCAACATTTTAATCTACGTGGAGGGAGATTCAAACTCGGGTGCAAAGAGCCAGACACACTGCCATGGCTAACTGACTTAACCGGCGTCTGCAAATATTGTTTTACTTTCAACTTCTCCACTAGTCATGAATCAAATTCCTACGTGGTACCAAATGCCCGTATACATCAATACACAACCAGAAACATTCGAATTGACAGTGATAATCCAACCTCTTAGTATTTGTCGAAATCAAACAATTGACCCACAAAGTCTTCGAAACAAAACATTAAACGCTAGATAAAACAAAGGGCTTAACATGTAGCATCAGAAAATATCCCTAATCAAATCTTGAAAAATAACAAATTGGGAAATTATCAAATTTAAATAGCAAGAGCAAGTGAGCAACCCAATTATATTAAGAGCGAGCAAGCAACTAAATAAATATGGAAAAGGAAAGGAAAAACTGAGAGAGATGGAGAGTGAAATTACCCCTGTAACCTTGACGTACTGTCCGTCAATGGCACCTCTGAGCTCAGCATCTGGGTACCTCCTCACAAACCCTAGCAGCCCTCTTCTTCGCCACGCGAAATTCCAGACAATAACCACCAACACTGGCAACAGAAAGAGCGCCACCGCCACCAGAATCACCCATTTCTTGACGGCCACCATCAGAAACCCACCCACTAGCAACCCCATCGCCGCCACCACCATGAACACCCACACGGCAACCTTCGACACACGAAACCCCACCTTGACCTCGTCGGTTAAGGTGGTAACCGCCGACCCATAAACCACTTTGCTTTTGCTCATCGACCCCGTCTGTTCCAGCTGGCCGGACGACCTCCTGGGCCCGGAGCTTAGTGGGCCCGAGCCCAATGGGCCGGAGGTGATAAGGCCAGTTACCTGGAGCTGTGGAGTCAAGGGGCCGGAGGATTTCTTAGAAATCTGACCGGAATTGGGCCCCGATCGGACGGATCCGCTGTTATGTTGGGAGGAGGAGGAAGGGCGTGAGCCTGAGAGCTTGGAAGGAGGAGGAGGTCCGCTGGATGGGGCAGAAAGAGGATGATCGGCAATTTGTATGTCGAACATTTTGCCTAGCTCTCCAGATTTCTTCACATCACCGCCAGTGTATGGGACGGCGCGTGACGCCATTGTCGGTTGGCGCTCTTTTAGCTGCTCGGGTCGGCCCGACACTACCAGCCCGCTGCTGAGCTGGTGAGATGGGATTCGGCTACCCATTTTTGGGCTTTTTACAGAGAGGAAGTATTAGCAGCAGCCGCAGAAGTTGGAGTTGCAATTGCGAGAAGAGAGAGAGAGTGATGGAGGACTGGTGAGGAGAGAGAGAGTGGCAGTGAGGGTGTGAATGGTGATGGTGGGAGTTCCAGGAAGAAGGTGAATCAAATGACGGAAATGGGCCTGACGTTTTGTGATAATGACGTGTGTGTCCGCTGTCTTCAGATGGCGGTACAGCGAGTTTACCCGATTGGGGTTTTCTTTTCCCTGTTTTGATGATGGCTCATGGTAGATGTGATGCGCCCCACCCCACATACTCACTCACCAAGTAGCCTCTGATTTTACCATTTTGCCCCTCAAGCTTTGCTGTCCACTTGATGGATTCCGGTTTCCATGTTGAAGCCTCATCCACTCCGTCGCGGAAAGGGATCCTCTCCCTTCCTCTTAATCCATCAAGTTTGGAGATTCCGGTTATTAAAATTTGATCAAATATCTAAAATTATTATAAATTTTAAAATGAATCTCTATTTGTAACTATTGGATCAAATTTCAACGGTCCGGATCTCTAAATTCAATGAATTGGAAGGAAAGAATCCGAAGATAATTATTTCCCTCCGCCGCAAAGAAAAAGGAAAATTGTGTAGAGCTCCGTCTATATTATTCATAGGACATCTATTTCTTATATGTTTATCTCACCGACTCCACTTGATACTATTTAGTGTAAAAATAATTCTAATCAGATTAAGACAATTTTACATAATATTTTATCAACCGTAATATACTAAACTGGGAAAAGTCCAAGTTAATATTAGCGACGGTCATTATAAACTTATAGAAACGAAGTTAGTTTCCTAGGGCAACCTTACCAAGCAAGCGCATTAGTAGACTTTTGTGGCAGTTTTTTCTTGCAATCAAACTTGTTGGTCAAGTTTCCACCAAAAACAATAAATTGGTGTGAGGTCCCATATGCTATACCAGAAGATAGTCAACACTGAATTCATTCACATTAGTCTGCTTCTGCACAATCAAATCACTAATCAAAACATGATGGCTGTGATTTAACGGGCAAAATAATCTAATCCAGTCATTAGTTTCACTAATTGGATTCTAATACTAAATTTCAAAAAGTCCTTGCCAACCTTAATTCCTCAAAGGGCTGATTTGGTAATTGATTCTACATTAGGCCAAAACCGGACATAGCAATTGGAATCGATAGTTTGCAAGAAAGTTGAAATTCCAATATAAAATTAATCGTAATGAGAGATGCTAAGAATATTTTGTCAAAGTGTGACTCTCTTTATAAACTCTCCGCAATCTCATGTTTTTGACGCATTGTTTTATAATGTTGGTATGGGAATTGCGTCACAAAGATAAGATGGCAAAAAGTTCATGAAGAGTCTCACTTTTAAGAGAGCCTCCTTAACATTTCCCAATTGGTAATATGGGCCCTTACAAGGTTTCTCTTTTTACCGATGCGAGACTCTTTTATCTTTGCATCCTCACACGCTCTTTCACGTATAGCGAATTTTTAAGATAAACTTGTAGACAACACGAATTGAGTGACGTGAAGCATTGTGACTTTAGTCTCACATCCTCATATAGTTTGTTTTGGTGGTAAAGCTTCTCCGCTTTTTCTTTTGCAAGGGATTCTCTTCATCTATTATTGCAATTGCGTCCTTATTTGGAAATTACGTTTGTTTGCTGTATCTTTTTCTAATTACGCTACCTTAATCTCGGTACTTAGTAGTTGCTTTGCATTTTTCTGTCCTTTATTCTTTAGTCTTCTTCAAGATTATGCTTTGCTTTTAGGACTCCAAAATTGGTCCGAGCTCCAATATTTGGGCCCAATTAGTGTTATAATTTTGGATTATGGGCCTATTAGTCCACAATAATATTGAACCACACACTACTTAAGGTTTTCTAATCTTAATTAAGCCTAGAACCTGACGTGATCAGCCTAATTGGGAGGTTGACCCGAAGTAAAATATGATGTACAATGAACAGCAAGAATATCATTCCACAACCTACTCGTAAAAATCATGAACAAAGACGCAGTTTTAATTAAATGATTCATTGTTTAAATACACTCTCGAACATAAAAAATTTGAACGTCTCTTCAATCTTCTCATTCAAACAAACAATTGCCTTACATCAAAAGAAAAGAATGACGATTAGGTTTAAAATAATTATAGCATTAGTGAATTATAAAAATAAACTACATGCAAATTTTATATTTAAAAGGGCACTTTGTCACGAAGCTATTAGCTCGATCTGAAGTAAAATAAATATACAGGAAGGAAGCTGATTACCGTCCTATTAAGGAAGCCGATTAGTGTCCTATTAAGGAAGCACCTGTAATTATAATTTTTTTAATGATATGGTTAATTAAAAAAAGTTGTCGGTGGAGAGAAAATAGTGGGTGCGACAAAGAAGGACAGATAGGTAATTTTGGTATTAAGTGAAACATGTCATTTAAAAATGAAGCTCATGCATGCTTCGTATAATAACAAAATATATGACAATATGACACGATTGATGGGTAATATGACCATAATGGGCATGTACATTAAATATATACAACTGCAACTGAGCATCAATCATTCTTAGGACCTCAGTATGGTCCTAGATAATTTATCTTTGTCAATGCAAACGCGCGTTAGGTACGAACAATGATGATATTTTAGGTGGTCGTTAAGAGTGATTGAACTATGGCCAGGCCCTTAAATAGTAAATTTTATGTTCGTACATGACACATTTTTTATTTTAATGACAACGTATACTTATTTTGAACGAGGAAAGTTGAGATTTATAAAAGAAAAAGAAGGAATGGGCCTACACTTTTTTTTTTTTTCATTTATATTGGTAGAACACGGGAAAAAAAATCATAAATATTATTGAGCACGAAGAAGTCGAGGATGGGAATAATTGGAATAAGCATTCCATATGAGTGAAGTGACTTGAGTTCGTAACTTCTCTTTCTCTTAAACTATTGTATTAAGTTTCGATCCCCTTGATAATAATAGGGAAAACTAATGAAAAAAGCTTGAAAACTTTGAATTTTAACGAAAATAACGAAATAAAAAGTAAAATGAATAGTATTATGATTGACTTTTTTGTTAAAATAAATAGTTCTTGAAGTTTTTTTTTGTTAAAATTCCTTTGATAATAAGGAAAAAAAGTGAACATGCCAAACAATCGCAACTTTCCAAGCAATTGAGAGAGAAGAGAAGTCTTCCTTTTGGGCCTATGTTTTAGCGGGCTTTCAGAAAAAAAGGTATCAGACTTGTTGGGCTTGGCTAAGCCCAAAGTTTAGAGAAAATAGGCGGGAACTTAGCTGTTACTGCAAAATCGCAACTGTTTTTGTTTCCCAATTGAACTTGGATTCCATTAGGATTTAGGATTCTGGATTTCCAACTGTAATTAGTATCCAAATATCTGTCTATAAAAGCTAGAAGAATTATAAATTCGGCAATTCGCTCTATCTCTCTAGAATTTGCTACAAATTGTTCGTTTTTGCTTCAGAAGATTACAAATTGTCTCCGTTTTTTCGATTCTGGTGTTCGAATTCCATCTGGGTTCGATTCGATCTTCAATGTCGCTGTTACAGGATCCTCCTTCCGATGGAAGCCTCGCGCTTTCCATTCCGGAGTCGAAAACGATGTCGAACACTAGGGTTATCGGCATGATACGTCCTCCCCAAGACATCAGAACCATGGTCGACAAAACTGCCCACTTCGTGGCCAAAAAGGGACCCGAATTCGTGAAAAGAATCGTGGCTGAAAATGCTGGAAATTCGAAGTTCCATTTTTTGAGTTCCCTAAGTCCTTACCATGCGTATTATCAGCATCGGTTGTCCGAATTCCGGGACAGGAATCAGCAGCCTGCAAATTCTGCCGAGCCAGAGTTGGGGGCGCCACAGGCTCCCGCCATAAAGGGTGGAGCAGGAGCACCAGTGCCTGATCCCTCTGCCCAGTTTAAACCGGTGCGAAAAGTGATTGAAACACCGGAATCCGAGCAGTATACTGTTCGTATTCCGGAAGGAATTACTGGGGAAGAGTTTGATATTATTAAGCTGACAGCCCAGTTTGTGGCTCGAGAGGGGAAGTCGTTTCTGGCGGGATTGACAAGCAGGGAAATCAAGAACTCCCAGTTCAATTTTCTGAAGCTGGGCAGTGTGATGTTTGCGTTGTTCACTTCTCTTTCTGATGCGTATTCGAAGGTGTTGTTGCCGCCGGAGGGTTTAACAGAGAAGCTTAGGAATACTGTTGCAGACATGGAAACCGTGCTTCAACGGTGTGTAAACCGGCTGGAGTGGGAGCAGTCACAAGAGAAGGAAATGCGGAAGGTGGAGGATGAGATTGAGCGGGAAAGGATCCCAATGGCTATGATTGATTGGTTTGATTTTGTGGTGGTTGAGACAATAGATTTTGCGGACAATGAGGATGAGTATTTACCTTCTCCAATGACGGTTCAGGAGGTTGTTAGGAGGAGCAGGGTCAAGCATATGGAAGAAGATGATGTCGAGTTTGAGAAGGCGGTTGAAATGGAAACGGATGATGACGAGATGCAGCTTGTTGAAGAGGGGTTGTCGACAAAGGACATAGGAGAACCGATGAGAGTTGTGAAGAACTGGAAGAGACCAGAGGAGAGGATTCATGCCGAGAGAGACTCAATGAAGTATGTTGTTTCGCCAATCACTGGGGAGCTTTTTCCAACCAGTGAGATGTCTGAACACATGAGGATTTCTCTCATTGATCCAAAATTCAAAGAGCAGAAAGAGAGGATGTTTGCTAAGGTTCGGGATACAACTCTCAAGGAACATTATGGGACTTGCAAGAACCCATCCTGATAGTTTTGGTACCACAGAGGAAGAGGTTTCCAATGGTCACACTGGAAGCATTGGCTTTAATCAAAATTATGTTCTTAAAAACGATGCAATGAACCTTCCTGGTCCAGCAGCTCCTCCTCCAAAGTCGGCTGTGCCTTCAGTTCGTCCTCTTCCCCCGCCACCTGGTTCAACCTTGAATCTACCTTGTGTTCCTCTAAACACAATCCCGTATTTTACACCTATGCAAGTTCCCTGTGCCTATATTCCTCTTCCTGTTCCTTTACCTACGATGCAATCGATGCCACCACTGCCTTTCCCTCAGGTTATCCCACCACCACCACCTGAGAAAGCCGGTCCACCACGTCCAGAAGAAGAGCCTGAGCCAAAGCGGCAGAAGCTTGACGATTATATGCTCATTCCGGAAGATCACTTTCTGACACAGCACCCGGGACCTGTTTGAATCAGGGTAGCTGTCCCCAATGCCAATGAAGGTAATCTGAAGGGGCCATTTTTGGAGATTATAGTGCAGTCATTGTCTGAATCTGTTGTTAAGCTGAAAGAAAAAAATTTATGCGGAGATTCACCTTCCTGCAAATAAACAGAAACTAAGTGGAAAACCCGGTTTTCTCAAGGACAATTTGTCGCTTGCTTACTACAATGTTGGAGCTGGAGAAACATTTACCCTTTCAGTACGAGAGCGTGGCAGAAGAAAGAGATGATCGGATTAGGCGACCAGGACGATTAAGGTTTTTGCTGGAAATTTTTTTATTACAATGAGAATTATGTAATACATCATGTGGAAGTCTTTCATTCGGTTTTATTTGATGTTATATAGTGAGATTAATATGATGATTTTTTTTTATGAACGTATTATTGTGGTCGTTAAACTGATGGTGATTGTCGTATCTACTGCAGATTTGGTGCATCACCAAGGAGAATGAGAAGTAGATTGATTAGTTCCTATTTGCTTTAGCCAAAGCTAGTCATTTGCTTGTATATCTGATTACTGTTCTTTTTTGCAATGCAGGTTTTCCTATGGAATATGTGTGGTCTTCTGGTTTTTTATCTTCCTAGAAGCATGCTTGTTTAGACTCATGAAACAGTCTGTGCAACCAGTTAGATCAACTCTAGCGGCAATGCCATGGCCGGGTTTGATTTCGGTACCATGCTCAAGGCACAAAGCTGGAATTTATAGCTTTGTATTTTCTCTAAGATTATTAGAGCACTGCTACGGTTACGTAGGAGATTCCTAACGTTAGGCTTGAGATTGGATTTGAAGAGTGAATTGGTAGAAGCAGTGAGTCATGGGTTACGGTTTTTCTGAAAAATGAGATTGTTGAGTTTTATCGAAATGTTCTTCATTACAAAACTGATTAAAAACCTTGAATAACTAACAGTTTTGTGTGAACAATGCAGTTTTCATCAGAAGTTTTGGGTGCAGATTCATGAAAAAGTATTGAGTATCGACACTTGTGTTCCTTGCCCAACAAGCATTACATATTTCAGTTACCCATTAGAAACCCCCTTTCGATAGATATATAGTCCCATTGAAACCCTAGTTCTTTCTACTAAAACAAAATCCTCTTCTTCCCCACCAACGTACACAAACATATTCAATTTCGACAGATTAATTATACATACCCAATAATAAAAGTTGTGATGGCGGATTATCATCTAACGAAGCTTCCCTTGAGCGTTCGCTGCAACACTTGTAGCAGTCTGACCAACAAATGTCCGCGGAGAACGTCCCTCACATGAGCAACGTACTTCGGTTATCCTCTAATCTTTGGAATCCGTTATTCTGGTCGCTCCAAGTTCGATTTTATTGCTTTTGTCTCTCTATTGTCTGTTGGTTATTTACCGTTTATCGATAGCTACCTCATTCTTTCATTTACAGGAGCTTTGGGGATCCCCAATACCCTTTTTGATGTTTGATTGTGCCAAGTGCTCGGCCCGGATTGCGGTGAAAACTGACCTAGATCGCCGAAATCTTTGCATTGTTTCCGGTGCTACACGAGTTTTTCAAACCCGAAACGGCACGAGTGAGGCACGTAAATGCAAGAATTGTTCTGCCTACAGCTAGCTATATTAATTTCTTCATGTTTTTAGATCGTCTTGTACTGTTCTGTCATCGCATTGCATATTTGTTCATGTATATCTCTTTTTAGGTTGTTCAAGTAGTTTGACAACGCAGAGATCCAACTATACATTTTACCGTTGATTTATGTAAACTCCGAAAACCATCAATGGCTAAAAACCACACACGTACATCTGACGAGTAGCGGAATATAAACTCTTTAATTTGATTCCAACGTCATTTCAGTACATTATTAGGTAATATTCATTTCTTTATATGCATGCTTGCCCTTTAATCGGATTCCATACCAATGAGATCCCTCAGCTCCCCACCCCACATCCACTCTTTTCTCCTTAAATTTGGAATAAAGTTGTGGGATGAATAATTAAGTTTAAGGCATGTGTCCAAGTATTATACCTGGTATAGTGTTGACATAAATCAGAGCCATCAAGTTTTCTTCAAGAATCAAAGGATATAATAAAGAAGATTAACCAATATTCAATTGGGGGAATCATCAAATTCCATTAGACATTGTCGAGCATCATATCATATTGATACTAAGTGGTGGGTTGCCTTGGTGAATAAGGCATTCCACTTCAATTTGCTGTATTCGGTTCAAACTTGTTTCCCTTCTCTTAGTGTAGCTTAGAGCCCTGATAAGGTTATTCGCTATGCATCAAATTAAACCATGCACTCCAGAGCTTGTGCGGGGCCTCGTCAATTCCTTTGAGTAACATTCTTGTAAACATACTCCCCAGGAGGGATACTTAATGTGTTAGCTACAACACTGCACGGGTCTATACGCATAGTGCCTAGTATCCATCGTTTACAGCTAGGCCTGCCGGGGTTTCTAATCTCATTTTCTCCCCTAGTTTTGTCTCTCAGTGTTTGAGTCGGTTCAGCATAGTGCTTTCGATGTTGGTCTTCTTTTCGATAGAGTAGTAATGTAATCAAAAGCATATCATAAAATATGAAAAGTAATAGATCATTTAGACACTTCTGAATCCCAATTCCCAAACCCCTCTTGATTAAGTGAAATGTTGATGCAATTCTTTAATTTTGATTAAATTTAAATCAGAGAAATTATATCTGTTGAGAAAACCTAAAATGTAACGTGATGTGGCTCAAGTTCAGCCACTTTTCTATTGTCACTCAAGCCACCAGTCTTTGCCAGTTGTGTAAATTTCAATTCTGGGGTGGAAGCCCTTGCCATGTATGACAATTTTTTTTTCTTGCCTATACCATCATGACATGCCGCGGTATTCTAAATGAATTACGCTCTATCATGTTTTTATTTTTTTATATTACAATTGATGATTAGTTTTGAATACAGAGTAACCCGTTGTTAGACAAAAAAATTTCTCTTATTGTATGACATTTGAGTACAGAATAAGTGGCATTACAGTTGATTACAGTTTAAAAAGACCTTTCACACTGTAACCACTTAGCCCTGATGATGCTAAAAAGAACCTGCCACAGAAACACAACAGAGTAGCTGGTCTCTCTCTCTCTCTAAAAAAAAGAAAAAAAAAAAGAAAAAGTAGACTTTTGAAGAGGGCAAATCACGAGCCACCCCTGAAATCTCTGCCTCTGAATTCATCTCATCTTTTCCACTGCAAAACGACCTGATCCTCCTTATCCTGCCACAAACAAAACAACCGTGAAAATCCCTCTCTCTTCATCTGCAAAATCTTCACTTTCTTGCTCTATTTTCTCTTCCTTTTGAACCTCCATTTCTTCTTCAAACCATGAAATCAAATTATTACCTCTATCTCCATCCACTTTGCTTTCATCACAAGATATCTTCCTCCACTCATTCACTCAAGATTTGATACCCAACAACAAATAGCTTATCATTTTCATGGAAAATAGTCTCTTGGTTCTTCTATCTCTCTGTTTTTTCTCCAAAAAACTCCAAGCTTTTTCGCCGATCACGTATCTGTTCCGGTTCTTGATGAAAACCCACGTAAGTAATCCACTAGTCTTCGAAACTCATGTTTCGGAATCAGTTCATGCACTTCATGAAATCAATTCACACATTCAGAAGGAAAATACCTTTTGATTGTTTGTTTTGACAGAAATAAAAAGTATTTCCCCATATTTCATATACCACCAACCAATTTTTCTTAACACCAATGGCGACGTCATGTTTCCATGCGCTCCGTCTGCGAAAATCGAAGAGCAAACCTTTGCCAAACCCTTCCTCGTCAAAGAAATCCCAGTTTAATTCCGAAATGAACAGCTTGGAAAGGAAGAGGTTTGACAGCATGGAATCATGGTCTATGATACTGGATTCAGAAAATGTGGAAACTTGGGAGGTTTCAAAGGAGGACCAGGAGGAGTGGACTGCTGATCTTTCTCAGCTGTTTATTGGTAACAAGTTTGCGTCTGGTGCGCACAGTAGGATTTATCGTGGAATCTACAAGCAGAGAGCTGTTGCTGTGAAAATGGTGAGGATTCCAAACCAGAGGGAGGAGACCAGAAGCTTACTTGAGCAGCAATTCAAGTCCGAAGTTGCCCTGCTTTCGCGCCTCTTTCATCCCAACATAGTGCAGGTAAGATTTATGTCCAAATTTCCAATAGAAGGAAAATCATTTCTGCACAGCTATGTTTCTATTTCTCGATTTTCTCTTGATTTATTCAATCCAACGGTCCAAAAATAAGTAAGTGTGTGAAAATCACTTTACTAATTAGAATTATTTTATCTCATAATATGAGATGGCCTTTTAAACTAGTTTTAATCTTGTAATTCTCGACTATCAGCACTTGCTGATCATATGATATATGATAATTGAAGATATTGTATCCAAATTAGAGTTCTGTTTTGCTAAATTGGTGAAATTTTTTTTGTTTTAAAGTTTATTGCAGCTTGTAAAAAGCCTCCTGTGTACTGTATAATCACAGAATATATGTCACAAGGAACATTGAGGATGTATCTCAACAAGAAAGAGCCATATTCTCTGTCCACAGAAACAATTCTGAGGTTAGCCCTCGACATATCCCGCGGAATGGAGTATCTTCATTCACAAGGGGTGATCCACAGGGACCTCAAATCAAATAACTTGCTTCTAAATGATGATATGAGGGTTAAGGTGGCCGATTTTGGTACATCGTGTCTTGAAACGCAGTGCCAGGAAACCAAGGGAAACAAGGGGACTTATCGTTGGATGGCACCAGAGATGATCAAGGAGAAACCTTGTTCTCGGAAGGTTGATGTTTACAGTTTCGGGATTGTGCTATGGGAGCTGACAACAGCTTTGCTTCCCTTCCAAGGAATGACCCCTGTGCAGGCTGCATTTGCTGTGGCTGAGAAGGTGAGATGCTTATTTTCAAACAAATACTGCATGCCTCTTTAACTGCCAATTACAGTTTGGCACATGTAACTAAATATCTCATTAAAACTACAAAAAGAAAAGTTTATGCAATCGTCAAAATCTAATTAGTCAGCAGGGAAGAAGTTTACTTACATGTAACAAGACTAATATTTTCCTTTTCAAATTGCATTTTCCTTTCATTAGCCTCGGAAATATTTATACTTTCTTATTTGATGATATATATATATATATATGCTGTGTTGTAACATTATTTGTATTAATTGTGCAGAATGAACGGCCACCAATGCCGGCTAGTTGTCAACCGGCACTGGCACACCTGATCAAGCGCTGCTGGGCGCCAAACCCCGCGAAGCGGCCAGATTTCAGCGACATTGTGTCTGCTTTGGAGAAGTATGATGAGTGTGTGAAGGAGGGTCTTCCTCTCACGCACCACTCCGGCCTGGTAAGCAGAAATGTAATTCTTGAACGCTTGAAAGGCTGTGTATCCTTGAGATCCTCCGTAACTGTACAGGCCTGACTCCGTTAGTAGGTATTAATGCAGTTATTATTATTTCCATGATAAAGGTTGTTAAGTTAATTAATAAACTAATTAGTTCATTATAATTAGTAAACTAATGAGTGTGAGCCTTACTTTTAATTATCTGAAGTAACTTTGTATGTGAGGATTGTAAACTTTGGTGTGAACCCTACATCCGATCGATGAGGGTTTCTGTGCTTAGTTTCGATTCACTGATTTTCATTGTTTGATTTCAGTAAATATCACAATGAATGTTCAGATATAGAATTCTAATTGAGAAAAAAGAAAGATTAGCTGTGTTCTTGTCCACAATTTTTTTTCTTTCAAAGCATATACAAGTGAGACGAAAGGGGATAAGCTTCATCACTGATGGTTTTCTCACCACGTGAACAAGCTACTGAGCAAAAATATGTTGCACTAAGTTCCTTCCCAACTTCTTGTATCTTCCGCGAAGAAAGTACAGTGGTTTCTAAATTTATAAATAAATGTGAAATGTTGATAATTAATAGGGCGTTTTGATATGGGCGTCTCGTTTTTCAATTTTGTTGATTTATGTCTTCCAGATTTCTCTTTATCAAGAAGAAAATTTCCAAAGTCCAATATTCTTGGTTATGAAATTGAAATAACTACTGGCGTTTGGAAACAAGATTCTCTCAACTCTCACTTATTTGATCATATATTCAAATTCAGGTGGCAAACATGATTGATGCATATTCGTTTTGAACGATACGTCAAACTTTGTATTAGTTCTGATGTCTTACACAGCTAGCTCAAATATGCAAATACTAAATACGCATTGCCATTGGTTATTATGCTTTCAATCGACTCAAGTCAAATATACTTACAGAATGGATTCCGTTTTTTGTTTTGTTATTTCGAAAGCATTTGAATTGGATACTGCTCCACTAAAAAGAAAGAATCTGCTTTTGTGGTATTGACTAAGACCTAGAAGTGATTTTACAATAACTAACTAAAGACGTGTTAGAACTATATTTGGCATAAAAAGTTCAACGTGGTTTTGGATAAAAATTTAAACAAAAAATACAAATTTTTTTTCTTTCTAAAAACACTTATATTTTTGTTGATGCACAAAATCAGTGAAGACTTTAGTACAACAGAAAGTATTAAGTTTGTGACCTTCACTAGATTGCTCCGGTCACTAGTGCGGATAAGTATGTAAATGGATAGAGACAGAGAAGCAAACACAAGATGTACGTGGTTCACCCAGATTGGTTACGTCCATGGAGTAGAGGAGTTCTCATTAATTGTGAAGGGCTTACATAAGTACATAGGTTCAAGCTCTCATTTAGTGAGTACTAGTGAATGATTTAGTACAAATGACATTAAGAAATATTGTGAGAGAATGATCTCTATTTATAGAAGAGAGTTTCTAGTTTCATTCTGACATTGACACGTGTCGTGTTGTGATTGGCTTCTGATGTTGACACGTGTCACGCTATGATTGGCTTCTGATGTCGACACGTGTCGTGTTGTGATTGGCCTCCTGGTTAGAGGAAAACTCTTCTGGGTCCTTGACGGTATAATATTGACCGGTGCTCAATAATTTCGGAATTAATCAAGTATGGTACAAACAATTTTTAATTTTATTAAAACTTTCGATATTACAATGAGAAGTGCTTTCTGAAAAAGAAAAAGCATTTCGAATCAATTTCTAATGCATGCATATATGTTGCATGCAGGCAGTTTGTTCGAGAGTTGAACATTTTTAACTTCTTGTGTATATAAACATATATTAATAAGGACTTTGTACGTGAAAGCTACAAATACATAACGTTTGATATCAGTTGCTATCACAAATTCACAAACGTATCGTGATTTACTTTATTTTAAAAAAAGTTGCAACAAACAAAAGCCAAGCGATCAGGGATCTTATATTTGTGGACAAGCCTAGTCTTCTCCTTTTATACCGGTGATACAAGTGATATAGCACGTATTATTATATAAGTAGTGATCAATTTTATTTTTTATGTTATTAATATTTTAACACAAGAATCTCACCACTTGTATAAAAACATGTGGTGCACTATCTTGTGTTCCGATCACATTAAAAAATCTCTTCTTAGTTTGAGGACTTTGTAAAAAGGTGTTGACCCTTGACCCTTGACCCCGTTCAATACTCCAAACCAAACACTACTCTATTTCTCCAAACTTATGACTCTATCAGGGCTGTGGATTTGCCAAGAGATAAAAAAACGAAAGGGAAAACAGATCAGATCATCAGATATAGAAAAGGATTAGGCAAAAAGAGAAGAAATAGGTAGAGGAAACGCATGAGAACCAAGCTATAAAAGACGACATGCACCTCCAGGCTCCAGTCACCTACAATTAGTTGGCTTCATGGTCGGTTGCATGGCAGTACATGACATATCAACCATGCATTTCGTCAACTTATATTATAATATAAGAATATTTTTAAATCATTTCATAATATATAGATTGATAATTTTATAAAGCGGACAGTATGACCCATACATTTCAAAATTTCTTCATCAAATACATATATATTTAGCAAATAGTTTGACTTCACATGTGCCACATCAAAGACGACTTTGATGAAGTTTTTAGCAAATTTGGAGTAGGGTGATGATAAGTGAGACACAAAAGACAGGTAAAATGGACAAAATGTGTCGTGGTGATTTGTGAGGGACAGTGTGAGATTTAACAATGTTTCAAGAGTACTAGAGTCACACCATCTTAGCAATTAAATCAACCCATTTAGCGAGTAATATTTCCTCATCACTAAAACGTTTATATGTTGGAATGAGTGATCTAAGCCTAATTCTATCTGAAAAGCTAATTAATACATATTATTAATCTGTTGCTTTGCAATTTGCATCTTCATTAATAATTTTGTGTATGATTGAATCAAATATTCCTACTCGAGTACTAAACTCCAACCAGCTTCTTGACCCACATCCTCAACTGGATTTGGATCTCATTTGGATCCAAATTGTGAAAATCCTAAGAATCTTCATATCTTAGTTATTCATCGTGCATCGTACAGTTAAAAATTATTTATTTATTTATTAAAATTAAACATAAATAATATCGGTCGAAAATCCTAGGATCCTCTCCCTCCTCAACTAATGCTTTGCCAGTTTAATTGGAGACTAAACTGAGTATAGTGGCCATCCTAATGGAGAACATGTAGGCATGCATGGGTTTAATAATCAATCAAGACCGTCTAAAAAAGCGGGAATCATGCACTTCCTAGGTTTTCCAGTGCTACGTGTACGGTGATGATACGTAGATGCATGCAAACTGACTATATGATAAGCTAAACTGTCGGGGAGAATATGTGATGAGGGTAGTGAGAGTTGAGCCAATTGTCCCCCTCTTGTTCTCTATGTATATGTATTTATATTTTAACATTAACTATATTGTTCCATTTATTATAATTTTTGTGTATTAAGCATGATGGTTACACTAGTTCGTTTACTAATTCGTAATATTATAGAACTTGAGTAGGAATGGTACTAATTTCGTATAAGATCTTTACTATTTCAATTGAATCGGAATAAAAACCAATATGATTACTAAAATGCCCTTATTCTAAATACATTATTTTTATGTTCTTATTGTTTTTCAATTGTTTTATATACTAATTAATTATTATCCATAAATAATAAAACTTCGATTAGTTTTATTCATTTTTACCTACATATTTCAATAAATTATTTTATAATTACTAAATTATTTTTATAACTTTTTTTTTGTAAATAATAAATTATTTTATAGTCTAATTAATAGAAAACATATATTAATCTTCTATTAATTTTTAGTAATGAGCAACATCGGGAGTTGGGAGTCTTTTCTGGAATGAAGGGTAGTGTTGAAATAATAGATTAGAATCAAGTGACGGCATAATTGGTAAAAGAGATCCTCCAATTCACCTCATGTCTCGGACTTCAAATCCCTCCATCATCAAGGGAGTACAAATTCTCCAAAAAGAGGAGTTTGATTCCTAAATTTGCGTATACCTCATATGCGTTTTGATTCCTCAAAGTTAAGAAAAGAAAAAAAATATCTTGTAATTAAAATTCAATTCTATAAATTGATTCTGATTACAAACATATAAGCACGGGATAAAAGAATCTCTCTAGTCTATTAGTGGGCGTACAAGATATTGAAAAAAAGGACAAGAATTAGGTAGGGTTATGGAACTCATTTTTCCAAGGAGTTGTCAAAGATCTGGTGCTCATCAATGCTGTACGTACGTGGTGTATATATATGCTTACAAGTGTCTCGTGTGTTGGTATCCTAATTGGTATTAGGTGCAACGGTATAAAGTTAGGGTCTTGGGTGCCAAGATCAGCCAATCTGGCGGCCGATTTTCTTGCGTCGCGTGGTTTTCCAGAGTTGGGTGATCGGGTTTGGGTTGACAGACCCCCAACTTCTCTGGTTCATGTGTTGAATAAGGATGATCTTCCTTGTCCTCATTGATTTTGTTGTGATGGTGTTAGGGGCGATGCTCATTTTGTTTAAAGCGTTTTCTGGTTGTATCCCCTTTCATCGCTTGTTCTTTGCTGTGCCTTTGTGGTGTTAGCTTCCTGGTAGGCTTTCTTGTTTCTATTGGCTTTGTTGCCTGGTTTGTTCAAAAAAAAAAAAAAGGTTAGGGCTTACACTTCAACAGAGCGAGTTTCTTGTTTAATTACGCTGTTAAAAGTCCCACTTTCACTCGGAATATTTCCACAAGTTACCAACAAAAACATGATCTGTCTTTTGACTTGCCCTAGTTTGGTTAAACGAAGCTTTTTAATAGCTAGGTTTTTCGGGTAATATTGCATCTTCATATTATATTTTTAAGTGGAAAGGAATTAACAAAACTAATCCACACAAGTGATGGATGACCTCTTTCTTTACGTTTGGTGAACTGCAACTCTCCCCTACCTTTTTCCCCGTCGTTTTAAGCGATCCCTCAAAAGGATGAATCCAATTCAACTCAAGTGAATCACCACCAACCCAAAAAAAAGAAAGACCACCAATTTTCTTTTTCTAATTTATATTATTAAACAATGAGCATCAATTGGGCTTTTTTTACATATAGTAATCTTAAAGTAGACTATGAAGAGTTTGAGCATGCACCATATAAAGTATACACAAGGTGAAGGAAAATTCTAAACATATTTACTAGTGACTTTAATATACTATGGTGGATGTTGGAAAGGAGAGACCTTTTTTTAATGAGTTCAAAATACGTGTAAATATGTCATATATCATCATACAAATAGATGAGTACATGAAAAAAAAAAAAAAAAATCCTTCCACTTGTACTATAACGTATGGCATATCGCCCTATGCTTTGGGCATATTAAAAAAAAATCTCTTGTTAAAAGGTGTAACAATACAATCAAGTCTTATCTCATTAAGCAAGGTCGGTTATATAAATTTTAAAATGTTAATGTGTATTGCGCAAAGAGTAAATAACAAGAAAAGAATTGGTATGCCTAATTTATTAGCCTTGGTCCTAGGAAAGAATCAATAGCCTTAGGGAACAACGAAAAGAGGTTTTGGACGTTCTTTTGGGTTTTGGATCCTTGCTTTAAACGAATCCTTTATTTACTTTTGTGTTGCCGAATGCCGAGTGCCAACCTTGTCAAGTGCGACAGCGGCGACACTCTCCATCCCTTCTCAGGATATTTCATATCTCAATGCCTCTATATTCTATTCTATTCAACTAAAGTACTCAAAAGTCACTAGCACTAACATTTTTCAATAGTTTAGAAGTTTCACGTTCATCTATAAATGATAACGATACTATATTTTATTGTTAATTTATTGTGTGATTTAGTTTAAACTACTCAAATTTTGATTTTAATTAGTTTTATATATACAAAGTAATGTACCTAAAGTATTATTACATAGTGCATAAACCTATCACATTTTCCGGCATTATTACGTGCAAATCCGAAGGAGTTTTCGTGTATATATTGCTAGACAATCATGCATATATAGTTACACATAAAAATTGAAGTGAAATGTAGTATGATATGATTGATTTAGTATATCGTTACAATGATATTTTTGTACAGAAACGAAAACACTCATCCAGTTCACAGTGAATTTGGCAATAATTTGCCACAGATACTCACTTAGACACAATTGACGGTTTTACGACCAAAATGAAAAAGACAACAAACGATGGATTGTTCGACATTTTTGCAACACAAACAAACCAGCTTTCTAATTCCACAGTTCTACTTGTGCAGTCAAAACCTTAGGTGGAAATTAAACAGTCAAAAGATAAACTAAAGAGAAAGAGCCACCCATCCCATGCATGCCACACAAACTCACAAAAGTATTTCCAGCACTTTTCCTTTTTCCTTCATATCTCTTGTATTTTTTTGGTTCCATTTTTGGCCTTTTCTCCTCAACAAAAGAGAAATGTTAAGAGATCAAATTTTTTAAATTAAATTTACAAACTAAATGATGTAACTAGAAATGATTAGATTATTAATTAAATTTCGATTAACGTGTTTATTTCTTATTAGTAAGACGTAATTTGGTTTAAAAAATTTAATCACTCTGACATTACTCCTAAATTAGGATTAAACATGCTCCATCAGTCATCCAACTAGTATTACTATCTAATTAAAAGCACATTATATATGTACACACATTTTTAACAGTCATAAATTGTTAATGAAGCACTAAACCGCAATGATAAAACTAAACTAAGTTGTGATCATGACTCAAAAAATCAAAATTTAATTACCCATTTTCTTTTTACATGAACTTGAGAGGGTAATTTACGGACAACCCACAAAAAAGAAATAAAGTAGTCTTTTCCTTGAACATGAAGATGAAGAAGATGGAATTAGCTAAAACCCACCTCATTAATTAAGCCATATTGCAGCTTAATTGCCGTCTTCAGGGGAGGAAACATCTTAACCTAATACTTATTGACTCCACACACCCCATATTCTCTCTCCAAGAAAGCCCACAAACCTTCTCACTGACCCTTTTTCCGAGTCTTCCTCGTCAACCTCTCCGCCACCGCCACCGCCACCGCCACCGGCCTCTTGGTCCGCCGTGTGAGACTGAGCCAGCTCCTTCTTTTTCACACTCAACTCTGACCGCTTCAACTCACCCGAGCCATTATTAACCCTACTCTTGTTCCTCCTCTCTTTCCTACTACTCTTTGATGAAAATCCTTTGCTCTCAGTCAGCAACTCATCTTCGAAAGCATCGATGATCTGGTGGATGAGTTGGCGATTCGGCGACTCGTCCCATCTGACCCAGTAACTCGTGTAGCACCTGAAGCAGTTGCAGTTAAACCTAGCCGGGTGGTCCCCGCCGACCCCACCGCCGCCGATGACGCCCTTTGCTGCTGCCGTCTTTTTGGAGGCGGCGGTGGTTGTCTTTTTACGTGGAGCAGCGTACGAGGAGGAAGAGGATAAGTTAACGGAGCTGTTAGAACAGGAGATGAGGTAAGCCAGAACTTCTCTATCCTCGGGTGACAGAGCCGACGCCAGGGTGAGGATGGTGGCGGGAAGGAAGGCCAGGTGGTCTGATATGATTGGCGGTGACGGATGAACCGTGCCCCTTCGGTAGAGCTTCTTCATGGTTCAATTGTTGCTGAAACAATTGGCGATGAAGATTGAGGTTTAGAGAGAGAGAGAGAGAGAGGCCTTTGATGAAGGATTGATGAGATTATATTCCTAAGAGAGAGAGAGAGAGAGGCATTGGGGTTGGTGATCCAGTGATGTAATGAGATTAAGAAAGTTTGAGTTCTGATTGGGGTAATGTTCACATGAGACGCGGGACTACAGACATGTATCTGTACTCGCAGCCTCATCAGAGTGAGTCAATACTGAATAGGATTGCTTGGACGATTGTGATGTGGTGGGACCAACTTAATATGATTAATCGCTCTCTCATCTTAAGTAAGGGTTGGCAACTTGGTACGACTTTCTCAGTCCAAGCTTAGCCTTATTTCTGCGGTGCGACATCAATAACAACTTTCATCCAACATAAATGTCATTGCCTTGCTCTGCAAAATGAATCGTGCTTCGTTACACATGACATGACAATGTGTAGTAGTATTGTACTAGCGCCTTGATCTTGGCCGTATCTACAATGATAGTGGAAAAGATGCGATGAGAATGCAAATGCGGTCTTATCTAAATTAATCATGTTGCGTACAAAAGTTAATTACATATTAGAGTGTGATAAGTTTAAAATACCGCAGCAGTGACATCTTTAGTACATTTTTCCAATGTTATTACAAGCCAAGGAGTAGTGTATTTTAAAGACCATGCAATTTTACGATTCAAAAAAATAAAAATACCATGCAATTTATTGATTTGTAGAAATTCCATGTAAAATTTTGATTCGATTCCCTCAAAATCTTATGGGGAGAGGTGAGATTTGTGGATGCTTAAAATACACTACAAAATCTCTCCAATTCCCTCTAATTCCACAATTTTTCCAAATTCTTTAAATTCAAATTCTAATTGAATACACCTGAAATATTATAAACTTCTTTAAAATTCTAATTGAATACACCCGGATTTCTAAAGATTTTAATAAACTATCTTAAAATCTTAATTGAATACACATTAAATTTCAAAGAATAATTTAAAATCCTGATTGAATACACTTAGATTCATTAAAAGAATTAAAATCCCTTAAAATCTTAATTGAATACTCCCCCCTTAGACCGCGTCAAAGGGAGTTTCAATTTAATAGATTATTGAATAATATGGCACTGCAAGTAGGATGTCATCTTTCGGATACGATTTCGTTTTCTAATAATAATAACGTGCATTTTGCGCTATATTTTGTTGACTTGTAAATTGAAAACATACAACTACAAGTGTGTTTAAAATCCACAAACGGACAATGTGTCTTGTTTTTGAAAATTTGAGTAGGATCTGAAAATTCTAAAAACTTCGAATAGAAAATTTATAATCTTCAAATGGCAGCAGCCTGATGAGCGATGCACGAAGACCATTGGGAACAATAGGAAGATGAGTGAAAGAAAGTTCACACAAGGGCAACTTACTATTGTATTCAAGTCTCATCCGAATCCAATTCGAGACAAGGCAAATTTTACACAAGCCACAATGATCAAATATGAGTCGGAGTATAGCCGTGAGTTTTGAATTTCGCACGTTCATAACGATTCAACACCAAGGACCTATGACTATAATCGGATCCAAGGTCACATTCCCGCAAACCATCAAGAAGAACTTTGTAGACGAGTTTTGATCCATGATTCCAGGTGCTTGAGCTCCTCAGTGGTTATTGAATGTCCAAGACCAGGATAAGCCTGCAAGTTAGAACCGGATGAAATGTAGGAGTTGAATAAAAGTGGAGTATGCGTTCATTCGATGAGTGTTGTGTTGTGTTGCTTGCGTATTGTTACCTTAAACTCGCAGCTTACACCAGCTTGTTCGAGGAAAGGGGGACCTGCTTGTCCAGCTTCAAACAATACCATATTGTCGGCTATCCCATGAGACCACAAAATAGGCGTCTGCACATGTATTCAGGTATACGTAATCAGATTGTTGAATCACGTGAAAATGAACATCAAACCACCAGTTCGTTTCAACCAAATTTAACATTGAGACCACGAAATTAGATTTATTGGGAAAGTTCGATTAATAGGGGAGAGGACAGCTCATATACTAGATATCAAATATATGGGACAAAGTCCAGGATGATGGCGATGATGGTATCACAGCATTATATGGAAATGCAATTTCAAGTTCGAATTCTTAGAATGACAACAACAACAACAACAACAACAAAGCCTTTTCCCACTAAGTGGGGTCGGCTATATGAATCCTAGAACGCCATTGCGCTCGGTTTTGTGTCATGTCCTCCGTTAGATCCAAGTACTCTAAGTCTTTTCTTAGAGTCTCTTCCAAAGTTTTCCTAGGTCTTCCTCTACCCCTTCGACCCTGAACCTCTGTCCCGTAGTCACATCTTCGAACCGGAGCGTCAGTCGGCCTTCTTTGCACATGTCCAAATCACCAGAGCCGATTTTCTCTCATATTTCCTACAATTTCGGCTACTCCTACTTTACCTCGGATATCCTCATTCCCAATCTTATCCTTTCTCGTGTGCCCACACATCCCACGAAGCATCCTCATCTCCGCTACACCCATTTTGTGTACGTGTTGATGCTTCACCACCCAACATTCTCTGCCATACAACATCGCTGGCCTTATTGCCGTCCTATAAAATTTTCCCTTGAGCTTCAGTGGCCTACGACGGTCACACAACACGCCGGATGCACTCTTTCCGTCCAGCTCGTATTCTATGGTTGAGATCTCCATCTAATTCTCCGTTATCTTGCAAGATAGATCCTAGGTAACGAAAACGGTCGCTTTTTGTGATCTTCGCTAGATTGCTCCGGTCATTAGTGTGGATAAGTATATAAATGGATAGAGATAGGAAAGCAAACACAAGATGTACGTGGTTCACCCAGATTGGCTACGTCCACGGAATAGAAGAGTTCTCATTAATTGTGAAGGGTTTACATAAGTACATAGGTTCAAGCTCTCCTTTAGTGAGTACGAGTGAATGATTTAGTACAAATGACATTAGGAAATATTGTGGGAGAATGATCTCGTAATCACGAAACTTCTAAGTATCGGAGTGTGGTGTCGTCTTGACTTGCCTTATCTGTCTCATAGGTAGATGTGGCATCTTCTCTGGAAGTACTCTTCCTCCATCCAGGGGTGGTATCTTTAACTGGTGGAGATGCACAAGGTAATGTATCAATTTCACTTGAAGCTTACTTGTAGTTTCAGGCTTGGTCAAGCGCGATACAAACCATGTAGTAGGAGTCCTCCAAATCGCCGAGCTAGGGGGTCTGCTGAAAGAGGTGACAGACAAGGTAAGCAATCAGAGCTCCGACTGATTGTTCACCTTCTCCCCATCTTGCAGCAGCATGAAGGATAAAGAGAAGAAAAATGAGAAGAGATGATATGAGATACTTTTGCTTTTGAAGAAGTAACTTTCCACAGGCTTATTCTTGAACTGATCTGGAGGGTTTTCTGGTTTCCTCCAGAGTATAAGGCCGACTGAAGAATTTGAGGGTCAAAACAAGTCCATCAAATCTAGAGTACGTTCCACCCTGCTGATATGGGATACTTTTGCTTTTGACAGAGTAATGGATGTATCGGCACGTGTGCTGTTACGCTTGTCTCCACATGCTTCCTTGTATCCTTCGCACTTGCCCTATCTGTTCCTCAAGCAGATGCGGAATCTTCCCTGGAAACATAAGATGATGAAGATGAGTACTCGAGAGCAATGCCAGGTAAGTAATCAGGTAAGGGGTTCCAGGCAGTCAGTTCCTGGCTGGAAGCTTGATTCCAAGTGCTGACTGATTGCTCTCTTTCTCCTTGTCTTGCAGGTAAAAACAAGGCCAAAAGAAAAAACAGGGAAAAAGCATGATATGGGATACTCTTGCTTTTAACCCTGATGATATGAGATATTCTTGCTCTAGTATAGCTTGTTTGCAGAGGTATTATCGGGGGGAAAGAAAGCTGAATATTTCGAAAGGCTTTGTTGGGAGTGCCCTCTCAGATATGATGAAGGGTTGAGCATTTTTGCAGGTCTGCCTGTCCGTTGGGGATGGAGGTCGACATATATAGGAGTCTCCCTAACAACAAGTAGTAATGCTATTCCTTTACCCTGCTTGGTCATAGCACGGTAGTGGGAGCTGCCAGTTTCACATGTTTTAACTCTGTCAGAGCACTTTGAAAAAGTGGTCTGTGGTATCTGGCTCTCGAGATTCGGAGAACGATGCCTCTTCGATTTTTGAGAAAGCAATCATGCTGGGGGTCTGACTCTCGAGATTCGGAGAGCAGTGTCTCTTCGATTTTTGAGGAAGTAATCATGTTGGGAGTCTGGCTCTCGAGATTCGGAGGGCGGTGGCTCTTCGATTTTAGAGCAAGCAATCTTGTTGGGAGTGTTGTCTCGAATGTGAGTAAAGGTTGGACATGTTTGCTAGTCTACCTTGCCACGAAGCACAAAGGTTGACACACAGGGACTTTCCAATTATCCAGCAATGGTACTGTTCCTTTACCCTCTCTTCGATTTTGAGAAAGTAATCATGTTGGGAGTCTGGCTCTCGAGATTCGGAGGACGGTGCCTCTTCGATTTTGGAGCAAGCAATCTTGTTGGGACTGTTTTCTTGAATGTGAGTGAAGGTTGGGCATGTTTGCTAGTCTACCTTGCCACGAAGCACAGAGGTTGACACACAGGGACTTTCCAATTATCCAGCAGTGGTACTGTTCCTTTACCCTTGTGGGTAATAATATGGTAGCTAGACCTTCAAAATTTATGTGTCTAAACTTTGTTAGTGCTGTTTCTTTGCTATTCTTTTACCTTTCTTGGTCAGAGCGATGTAGTGGGAGCTGCAAGCTTCACGTGCTCAACTTTGGCAGAGAACTTTGGCAAAGTGATCTGTGGTACCCATGAGTTATTGTTGCGTGTGGGAAGTGGGTGATTGAACAGTAAGATTTATGTGCTTTCTACTTCACCAGAAGTCTTCGACAGAATGCCCATAATTTCTGCAAAGCTGAGTGTGCGTGTGACAGGTGCTGACAAGGCTAGAAAAGTAGGTGCCTCTTCGATTTCTGAGATCGGCCCTCGTGGTCTCTGAGCAGCCCAGCTTTTGAGAAAGCGAGCGCCTCTTCGATTGATTCGGAGAACGGTGCCTCACCGATTTTTGAGAAAGCAATCATGCTGGGGGTCTGGCTCTCGAGATTCGGGGAGCAGTGTCTCTTCGATTTTTGAGAAAGTAATCATGTTGGGAGAGTGGCTCTCGAGATTCGGAGGGCGGTGCCTCTTCGATTTTGGAGCAAGCAATCTTGTTGGGAGTGTTTTCTCGAATGTGAGTAAAGGTTGAGCATGTTTGCTAGTCTACCTTGCCACGAAGCACAGAGGTTGACACACAGGGACTTTCCAATTATCCAGCAATGGTACTGTTCCTTTACCCTCTCTTCGATTTTTAAGAAAGTAGTCATGTTGGGAGTCTGGCTTTTTAGATTCGGAGGACGGTGCCTCTTCGATTTTGGAGCAAGCAATCATATTGGGAGTGTTTTCTCGAATGTGAGTAAAGGTTGGGCATGTTTGCTAGTCTACCTTGCCACGAAGCACAGAGGTTGACATACATGGACTTTCCAATTATCCAGCAGTGGTACTGTTCCTTTACCCTTGTGGGTAATAATATGGTAGCTAGACCTTCAAAATTTATGGGTCTAAACTTTGTTAGTGCTGTTTCTTTGCTATTCTTTTACCCTTCTTGGTCAGAGCGATGTAGTGGGAGCTGCAAGCTTCACGTGCTCAACTTTGGCAGAGAACTTTGGCAAAGTTATCTGTGGTACCCATGAGCTATTGTTGCGTGTGGGAAGTGGGTGATTGAACAGTAAGATTCATGTGTTTTCTACTTCCCCAGAAGTCTTTGACAGAATGCCCATAATTTCCGCAAAGCTGAGTGTGCGTGTGACAGGTGCTGACAAGGCTGGAAAAGTAGGTGCCTCTTCGATTTCTGAGATCGGCTCTAGGGAGCCCAGCTTTTGAGAAAGCGAGCGCCTCTTCAATTTCTGAGATCGGCCTTCGTGGTCTTTGAGCAGTCCAACTTTTGAGAAAGCAAACGGCTCTTCGATTTCTGAGATCAACCCTCGTGATCTCTAAGCAGCCCAACTTTTGAGAAAGCAAACGCCTCTTCGATTTCTGAGCAGGCGCCTCTTTGATTTCTGAAGCTCCGTCGAGTGCAGATTTTTATAGAGGCTGGCATTAAGTTCCAAAGCACACTTGAATCTCCACCAGTAGAAGCTTCATTCTTGCACTTCTAAGATCTTGATTTGTCCGACCTCTTCTCTCTTCAACACCTTTGAAAATGTCTGGCCCCTCCGACCGTCGTTTTGACTTGAACCTTGTTGAAGAGGCAGCCCCGCCTTCTCCAGACAACATATGGCGCCCATCCTTCGTCTCCCCAACTGGTCCTCTTACCGTTGGGGATTCCGTGATGAAGAATGATATGACCGCTGCGGTGGTGGCCAGGAACCTTCTCACTCCCAAAGATAACAGACTACTTTCCAAACGGTCTGATGAGTTAGCTGTTAAAGATTCGCTGGCTCTCAGTGTTCAGTGTGCAGGTTCTGTGTCTAATATGGCCCAACGCCTATTTGCTCGAACCCGCCAAGTTGAATCATTGGCGGCTGAAGTGATGAGTCTCAAACAGGAGATTAGAGGGCTCAAGCATGAGAATAAACAGTTGCACCGGCTCGCACATGACTATGCTACAAACATGAAGAGGAAGCTTGACCAGATGAAGGAAACTGATGGTCAGGTTTTACTTGATCATCAGAGATTTGTGGGTTTGTTCCAAAGGCATTTATTGCCTTCGTCTTCTGGGGCTGTACCGCGTAATGAAGCTCCAAATGATCAACCTCTGATGCCTCCTCCTTCTAGGGTTCTGTCCAGTACTGAGGCTCCAAATGATCCCCCTCCGGTGCCTTCTCTTTCTGGGGCTCTACCGACTGCTGAGACTTCTCCTAAGCAACCTTTGTGAAGGCTCCCTCTTGTGTGTTTATTTTGACTCATGTATATGTACATATTTGTAGCTTATCGGGGATATCAATAAATAAGCTTTCCTTCATTTCAACGTATTGTGTTAAATACACCAAAGCCTTCTTCGCTAAGTTCTTTGAATTTTCTTTTGTTGAAGCTTGTATGTTGAAGCTTTCTGAGTGGAGCATGTAGGTTGGGGTAGTGTTCCCTTAATTTCCCGAGTGAGGAAAACTTCTTGGTTGGAGACTTGGAAAATCCAAGTCACTGAGTGGGATCGGCTATATGAATCTTAGAACGCCATTGTGCTCGATCCTGTGTCATGTCCTTCGTTAGATCCAAGTACTCTAAGTCTTTTCTTAGAGTCTCTTCCAAAGTTTTCCTAGGTCTTCCTCTACCCCTTCGGCCCTGAACCTCTGTCCCATAGTCGCATCTTCTAATCGGAGCATCAGTAGGCCTTCTTTGCACATGTCCAAACCACCGTAACCGATTTTCTCTCATCTTTCCTTCAATTTCGGCTACTCCTACTTTACCCCGGATATCCTCATTCCTAATCTTATCCTTTCTCGTGTGCCCACACATCCAACGAAGCATCCTCATCTCTGCTACACCCATTTTGTGTACGTGTTGATGTTTCACCGCCCAACATTCTGTGCCATACAGCATCGCCGGCCTTATTGCCGTCCTATAAAATTTTCCCTTGAGCTTCAGTGGCATACGGCGGTCACACAACACGCCGGATGCACTCTTCCACTTCATCCATCCAGCTTGTATTCTATGGTTGAGATCTCCATCTAATTCTCCGTTCTTTTGCAAGATAGATCCTAGGTAACGAAAACGGTCGCTCTTTGGTATTTCTTGATCTCCGATCCTCACCCCTAACTCGTTTTGGCCTCCATTTGCACTGAACTTGCACTCCATATATTCTGTCTTTGATCGGCTTAGGCGCAGACCTTTAGATTCCAACACTTCTCTCCAAAGGTTAAGCTTTGCATTTACCCCTTCCTGAGTTTCATCTATCAACACTATATCGTCTGCGAAAAGCATACACCAAGGAATATCATCTTGAATATGTCCTGTTAACTCATCCATTACCAACGCAAAAAGGTAAGGACTTAAGGATGAGCCTTGATGTAATCCTACAGTTATGGGAAAGCTTTCGGTTTGTCCTTCATGAGTTCTTACGGCAGTCTTTGCTCCTTCATACATATCCTTTATAGCTTGGATATATGCTACTCGTACTCCTTTCTTCTCTAAAATCCTCCAAAGAATGTCTCTTGGGACCCTATCATACGCTTTTTCCAAATCTATAAAGACCATGTGTAAATCCTTTTTCCCATCTCTATATCTTTCCATCAATCTTCGTAAGAGATAGATTGCCTCCATGGTTGAGCGCCCTGGCATGAACCCGAATTGGTTGTCCGAAACCCGTGTCTCTTGCCTCAATCTATGCTCAATGACTCTCTCCCAGAGCTTCATTGTATGACTCATTAGCTTAATACCCCTATAGTTCATGCAATTTTGTACGTCGCCCTTATTCTTGTAGATAGGCACCAAAGTGCTCGTTCGCCACTCATTTGGCATCTTCTTCGTTTTCAACTTAGAATGACAAGACATAAATTATTGAAGCACAATAACAGATGCTAATCATGAAACATTTCTGAAAAGTACCCTTTTCGCTTCTGGTTTTATTTGTTCCACCATAGATGAATTGAAAGGAAGCCATCCACTAAACACTGCACCTCCTCCTAGAGTTTTAGGGTATAGCAGAACACTTGCCAATGTCAAGGCACCTGATAAATATATTGTATTTGCAAGTTACCAGCAGTAAAGAAATCAATCGCACAAGTGTTTATAGCAGTGTGTAAGTCTGAGTGCATAAAGAAAGAGACCGACCTCCTTGACTGAATCCACACACAAAGACATTGCTAGGATTTGTGCCAGCTTCTATCTCCTTGTCTATCATCTTATGCACATTCTGAACTGCTTTAAGCAGACCAGCTTCTTCTCTTGGAGAATTCTGAAACACGTAACAACGCGATCTTCAGTAAACAACACAGTATAAGCAATTTTATGATCAAGGAGCAAAGAGACAATTCCATAACACTATCCAATGGAATACATAACACAAATTCAAAGATAAAGATTTAAGCGGTAGAAAAAATAAATTTAGAGAGACTGATGGCATTATCGCCTAATGACCACTAATTTGACTTTAAGAATAAGGGTGGAGAGTAAGATCAAGATTATAACACTGTCTAGGCACGTGCTAGGTGCTAACAATTATCAAGCAGATTTAGAAGAAATAAAAAAATATGAGAAGAAATGTAACCATAACTTACAGATGTCATAGGAATCTCGTGGATGTCAAACCATGAAGGCATCACAGCACCATCTACAAGAACAAGCAAATCAGCATAAGGAATGCTATTAGATCATACTTACTTGCTTAAAACAAATTATGCTCTTCATAAAGTCTTAATTAGCACAAGGAAATCTCTGCAACATTAAAGTCCAAGCATGCCTTCAATGACCAAAAAAAAGAGAGATATCCGCAGTTTCAAACTAAAAGCAATGGAACTTAAGTACTGATGACAAACTAACTCAAGTGATCTTTTCCCTCTTCATCTATGGTTCTGAGCACTCATTTCAATATACTTTCAACAATTTGCAGCACGAAACAACTAGTTTCTCTCGTAAGCAATACAAATTGTATCCATTCTAGACGACGACTTGTCAAAATTTAAACAGAAGTCTAATATTTCTAACCAATTCTTTGCAGTGTCAAAATATCAAGGACCCTTCAAGTTCATCCTGGCCAATAAGCATTTCATTGCAAATGTAGGTTAGGCCAGTTAGTCAGTGCAGCGTACCCGCCCCCTGGAACCCAAGTCCAAACCCCCTTCTCATAAACCATGCAGTTTAAATTCACGCTTTGTGAAACCAATAAAACAAAACGCATTTGATCATTTAACAAGTCAATAGCTTCCCATAACAATCCTCCCAACCCATGTCAAGCAACTAATCAAGAACCTTAATTGCATATAAATAAAGTAAAAGTACCAATTTTGATTAAAAACCCATGAAAATTAAAGCACAACCCAAATCAAATTAGCCATACACAAACAAATCCAATGCATGTAGAAAGGAAGCATGCCAAAATTGTCCGAGTGAAAATGTAAACTCACAGTTGCAAGAGACTGGGGTCGACGGAGCAGTTGGGAAGGACCATTTGGTGTTCCGGAACTCAGGGGAAGTGAAGAGGGACTTGATGGGCTCGTTGGCTGGGCCTGAATCGCCCAACCCATGAAGCCAGAGAACGAAGCTCCGAGCCGCCATTGACGCTGGTCTCGGAGAAGATTGATTTGACGGTCGGGAGAGTAGTATGAACAAGACGGTGCTACTCACGGTCACTATAAACAGAACAATTGGCTTTGCTATAACGATAAGCTTCATGCTCGATCATCGTCCGCGGACGAGCTTTAGAGCTTTCGCCAATTTGGGGGAATTCGATGTCAAATGACTTAAATTACCCCTCAAAATGTATTGATTTACCTTATGTCCTTTCATGTTTTTCACATGTTCCTTTTCAACAACCCTAAGCTTAGGTTTATAGAGAAACAAATTTTCAAGCGGATGTGATTATTAATGCCGAATTTCATTTTAATAATCTTTATTTAAGAGAAAAATTAATAAAAAAAATTTTAAAATTTTGAGTTTTAATAATAAGAACAAAACTGCTTGTTACGGAGCATCTTTCGTTAGATCAGCCCGCCTTTGATTGCGAACGTGGCGGAACACTATTGGCCACCTCAAAACACACGGTCGAACAGAACAGAACAGATCTTGTTGGTCTCTCTCTGACTTGAGCGAGCTGCAGAAAGCTAGAGAGAGAATAAAGCATGGCGACTTCGAAGCTCCAGGCGCTGTGGAATCACCCGGCCGGCCCTAAAACCAGTGAGTCCCACTCCCTCCGATTTCACATCCGAATTATCTTATTCTCCATATATTTTTATTCGAATTTTTGCATTTTTTTTCTATTTTTTTTAATTTTTACTGTCTAGCAAGATTTAGATCTGCTGCGTTGGATAAAAACACAATTTGAGCATTTTCCTATAAATTAAAAGTTGGAAATTTGGAAAAGCAGTTGGTTCTTTAGACCAATATGTTCAAGTTTGAATTTTTGAATCGTTTCCACTTATTCTTTGATCAAGTGCACTGAAAATTTGTTTTATTTTTGAAAAATTAAGGTGCTTTCGAACAATGTGATATTCTAAACCAATGATAAAATGAATTCAAACTCTAGGCCGGTACACCAAGCGTCATAATACAAACGGGTGACTTGGTGTACCGGGCCGTGTTCTCAGCACATTTGAAAATTTTCTCGTGTTCAAGAGGTAGGCAAAAGCACCCCAAAGATTTTTCTTATTGAATTGTTTGTTTTGTGGTATGACAAACGGATTATTTAGTATAATGCTATTTGTTGTGAAGGATAGTGATATGTGGTAATTAAGTTAACTAATGTCGTATTGCAGTTCACTTTTATTATAACACTTAGCATACTGAGCCATGTTTCCGGCACATTGAAAATTTTCTCGTGTTCAAGAGGTAGGCAAAAGCACCCCCAAAGATTTTTCTTATTGAATTGTTTGTTTTGTGGTATGACAAATGGATTATTTAGTATAATGCTATTTGCTGTGAAGGGTAGTGATATGTGGTAATTAAGTTAACTAATGTTGTATTGCAGTTCACTTTTGGGCTCCCACATTTAAATGGGGAATTAGCATAGCTAATGTTGCTGACTTCGCCAAACCACCCGAAAACCTTTCATATCCTCAGCAAATAGGTTCGTATATGTTGTTGTTTCATGTTTTATAACCAAGTGGTGCTGTAACTGTATTCAATCTTTGTAAGATGCAGATCGAGTCCCCTCAAATTAATATTTCCCGCTTTTGTTTTGTACCCAGCGGTTGCGTGCACTGGAGTTGTTTGGTCACGTTATAGCACTGTCATAACTCCGGTAAGTTGAACTAATTGACATAATGTTCCTACCCTAGAACATCAGAATATCGATGATAGTTGATCGATTCAGGAAGTGTCAAACAGCTGTTTTTCTGTGAAATTTGTACATAACTCCGGCAATTGTTGCATGGCTTATATGATGAATTCATATATACAGCTTGTGCTTTTACTCTCAAATTTTGTAGATCATATGAACTAGGAACGTATCTTTTGTGGATTTGGCATGTACTCTGTGTGGTTTAATTTAGGTTTCCTTCACTTGATTCGTGTGTTAATTTGTAGTCGTGAATATGAAACTTTCTACTTTCCGAGGAGAGAGAGGTTTGAGAATTAGATGTCAGGTTTCGTTAGGTGAAAGACCTGCTTTCGGTAAACTTGTGAGCTCCAAAACCGTAGATACATAATATTCGTCACAAGAACAAGAGAGTCATGGATGTACTTTGATGTGGAAATAGAACATAAAAAGGTGCTTGGTTGTGGGTAACAGATGAGTGACAGTGCGCATTAAGGATTAGTCTTTTGGTTTTGTTCTTGATTCTGTGTATTGGAGCTTTCCCGAACGGATTTTCTGCTGGATTTTGAGTTTAGCGTTCTGTGATTCGCGATTGCAGAAGAACTGGAATCTTTTTAGCGTGAACGTAGCAATGGCAGGGACAGGCCTCTACCAACTCAGTCGTAAAATACGGTAAGTTCAACGTAATGTTATTTGCTTGGTTGAATATTTACGCGCGTGTTCATCATGACACAATCTTCTACTTTCCAGGCATGACTATTTCTCCGAGAAAGAGGCAGCAGTTGCCGAAGAATGATGACGAAAATTGTGCCAACCGCATCTTGTCATGGCTGCCAAGGCTCATGTTGCCTCCTTCCCTTCTCTTTGTATTGAATTTGATTTTTTACGCGCAAATGTTTGATTTGCCTTCCTCGAGGGATTTGGACAATATTTGTATTGAATCTGATATCTTACGGGCAAATGTACGATTTGCCTTCATGGAGGGATTTGGACAGTTGAGTTTGATGCGGTAAGGGGTATTTGTACCTCTGTGGACAGTTGAACAGCCAAAAATTCCCACCAAATTCACTAATAAATGTTACCTCCAACTCTCTTCGACACTCTTCGACAATATTTTGATTTGCAGTGCTTACGTCTAAATATAAGCATTTCATACTCCCTCCCCCAACTTCCCAGGTTCTGCAGAATTTTCCGGCCGGAAGGAAGAGAGTAGCTGTATGAAAATGATCGATCTCACACAATTTCATGGAAAGTTAACTAATCGCAGAGTGTATAAATGGAAAATCAGGCATGATGAAACTCAATTTCCACCCATGCAACATCTCGATGAATTCGCATGGATAATCGGCCTAATTAAAGCGTAGTAAGAACTAATACTTCATAAATGTTTAATGGTTCAAAAGTTTACAACCTCACTACAATTTCCAGTACATGTCCCATCTCAGAAGTAAACAAAACAGGCCGGCCGAAAAAAAATCAATCATTTTAATGTTGAAATTGTAAGAATTGCATCTTTATACCAAATGGGTATGATTTGCAATCAGCTAAACAATGAAGACTAACGGAACACGTGAATGCCACCGAAACTCACTTGCCCTATACGGCCGTAGGTAAAATATAAAGCCAAAGGGAAAACTGAATTCAGAATTCGGCTCCAACAAATTAGCTGCTCCTTGTAAAGTTATGAGTGCCAGTTTTCGAAGACCTCCAATATGGGCTCGACTGCTGCAACTAACCATTTCTGGTTTGTTCAGCTTTCAGACCAGAATCGTTGTCGTTTTCATGCCCATCAGAGCCCAAACTTAACTCCAACGTTTCATTCAGATCTTGGCATACTACCTGATTATTCTCCTATGTATGAAAAAAAACCACACCAAATTATTGTTAATAACAAAATGAAATCAAACCCCTTTTGATTTACTATTAGAGTTCAGGTACCAATATGATTTCCACAAGTTCTTAACAGAGAAAGGCAATTAAATTGAATCCCTCCAAGAGATAAGTACAGTCAATTTATGGTTCCCACACACACTAATGCATATAATAAGCATGTGTCTCCAGCATATAAAATCCTTGCTACACGAACGCAAAACAAGAAATGGTTTTAAAAAAAACACAAGCATAAAAAGGCACAAACGTTTCACCTGATTTTCTTCCATAGGAACGTCATTAATATCGGGTTTTTCATCTAAACCCTGATTCTTGGGGTTTGCCTCTGTATCAACTGGATCATTATCAATTGAGTTACCTTCATCTTCTGTAGCCTCATTTTGCTCTTCTTCTAGTAAAGCAATCTGCTTTGTCAAAAGAATGAAGTTATCATTCAACAGAAAACCCCCACCAAAAGCAAACAAGACACTTAAAGACAGTCAAAATGACCCTACGGTTCCTACCCAATTAACCCCATTCCAATCATGGAAACCTATCTAGCGATGTTATGATGGTGACCAGGGGAATGCTTACAACTTAAAACACAATGAACTCAATATCATAACTATCTTAGAGCCATTCTACCCATAATCCAATACAACAACAAAAAAGTCTTTTCCCACTAAGTGGGGTCGGCTCTACCCATAATCCAATAAGAGTGTAAAATCATAGAGAACCTCTACAATGTTTTCAAATGTCATACGCACTATACGGACCAGTAAAAGTGACTATTCCCAATATCACAAACTCAAATTTGACTACTTCGTTGTAGTAGGAGTTAGGCCCTTAAGTAACTAAAGGGCAGTTCCTAGTAACTATTTTCCTAACTATCTAGTGTAAGCAAACCATCTGTTTTCCCTCCAGCCATCCACCATAAGAATAAGATTTTTGAAGCCAGCTCAGTTTATGAAATTGGTAATGTTTCTTCTAGATGGAAATTGGTGACATGATCTTATTCTTATGACACGGCCAATATAACTAGGATGCTGCTTGATTCAGTCATGCATGTACTAGTGCAGATTTTTGGAAAAAAAAAAGAATGGCTCGACACACCACAAAGATTCAGAGATCAAAATTTTCACTGAATATTTGCACTTAGCATAAAAAAATGTATAAATAAGTACTTATAAATATTCAAAACTTCATCAATGCATTTACCAAGTTTCGTTACTACATACCTGCCAGTTGGCACTATGGATGAATGGCTGGAAACTCTTTCCAATAGAATAAAGTTCAGAGAAATACCAAAAGGAACTACAAAATGGATATCGGTAACAACGTAGTATATTACTGTCTAGAGAAAAATGTCAATGTAACCCCAAAAACCAACTCCTAATTACCGAGATTATATATCAACTCTGTGCGAACGCTAGCTGAATTTTGTAATCAGTACAACCTCAAACATCTTATGTTTTCTCATAGAACTGAATCTTTTACTACAAATACAAAGTTCAGCTTAATGTGAGCAGCATTAAGTATGATTCACTTCTCACCAATAAACAATCAGTTTACGACTAAATACAAAACTTTCCAATGTGCCAATCCTTTCTCGATCCTAAATGAATTATCGTGAGCCGAATGAAGTATGATTCACAACAGGATTAGGACTACTTATAAATCAAAAAACCAAACCACACCAAAATCCAATAACAACTCTATTGTATCCAAACTTCAACATAACAAACGATAACTCATAACTCGAATTTGAATTCTAGCAAAACTGACTACAAGGCATACATTTTTCGACTGCAGGACTTGCTACAAGCATTAATGCAAATCACGAGATCCTCACTTCACTCAGTCCACAACAAACTAACATAAACCCATAATTTCCAATGTTTTAAACACTTCCTTCCCCAAGATCCCTGAAACTAAACCCTAAATTACTATTAACCCAAAACAAAATATATAGATTTCAACTCAATTACAAAAAACCCATAAAGCTTTCATTAAAAAATACAAAAATCAAACAACCCAGAACATCAATTAGACTTCAATCTAAGAATTCCAACAAAATCAAACAAAAATACATTCAATCAAACAAGCAAAATTGGGGCAAAATTACCGGAATGTATTTGAATTTTCGGCGGGGCGGTTCCTCGCTCGCTGCCAAAGCGCCGTCGTCCTTGGCAGAAACCTTGTCCCTGTCCCCTCCATTGGCGACTGCGCCATTACTAATGGCAATCGGGGTCCACTTGAAAAGCAGGAGATGCGAGCCGTTATTACCATTAGAGGAACCGTTAATCTGGTGAGAGTGATGGATGGAGGTGTTGTGGTTGGAGGGAGGAGCTACGTGTACCCACTTCTTCTTCCACTTCCTCACCGGCCCAGTAAACACCGTTGCCGGTCCGTGCCGGGTCGAGGTGCGCCCGAGTCGGGCCCCAACTCCCTCCATCTTGCTGATGGATCTCCGATTCTGCGTTGGCGACTCGCTAGACGTCCGATCCGGCTTTAAAAATTAAAAATTAAAAAAAAAAAGAATTTTTGGGAATTTCTGTATGATTCTTTGTTTCTTTGCTTTCTCTCTCTGAAACAAAGACTTTCTCTCTCTAGATTTGGGTGGGGTGCGTTTTTGATTCGTATATATGGTTTCCGTGTTTGGGTGGGATTGGGCGGTCGTCGGGCACTGTTACTATTTTGACGCTAAATCAGGGCCGTCTACGTGCATTCGTACTAGATTGGGGTTTTTTATTTTTCGGCATCCTTCTAATTCACTAAATCAGAGGATCCGTGCCGTTGAAATTTGATCCAACGGTTGAAGTTATTAAAACTTTTATAGTGGATCCCTATTTGTAGTCGTTTGATCAAATTTTAACGGCACGGATTCTCTGATTTGGTGGATTAAAATGAAGAAATCCAAAAAGGATCATTTTCCTTATTTTTCTTCTTATTCACATCTAGAAGCATAAAATAATCGACCTATATACGAAGAATTATTTCTAACACTCTAAAAATTTAAATATGCACTCTAAACTTTATATATATATATATATAAGTAAAAAATACTCTTATAGAGTGTAAAATTAAATTTTTGAAGTATCATGCCAATAATAATTCCTTATATATTTATTATTCAACCACAAATTGACGAGTGACTAATTTCCTTCACATGTAGTCGCAGTATCACATAAGTAGGCAGCGTACATTTGGTCCTCGTAGCAAATAGTATGCAAAAGCAGAGCTAATGACTCCAAACAATGAATCCGTGAAAATACAAACTCGAGCTAGTGACTCTATGAACCCCTTGGAGTTCTTATTTTCGAACAAGTACGATACAATCTGCATATTCACAATTCATGAGTTGATGATTCGCGATTAATATGACTCACAACTTAAGGGCTTATAGCCATATAAGTTACGAGCCACGAATCCATAAATTTAAGCAAAGAAACTAAAATACTAGCTAGGGGAATCATGGGATGTGCCTTGAAACTTGTAGTTCAAGACTCATGACTCTCAGTAATGTTATATCCATACCAAAAGACTCACTCCATCATGCATGAGAAACCATGTCAACTGAAAGAAGTTAGAATTCGGGAACACACATTTTTAAGGAACACTTCATAACTTTTATCAACGTTCCTACAATGTTTAAGACCTGGACATGGGCCGTCTGAAGGATGATGAAGGACAAGATCGATGTGGTGAAGAGTGGAAACGCACTTAGGCGTCTGAGCGCACCGGCCTTCCTTGTTTTTCGATCATCACGGATGCCCTGTCATGAAGGTTCGGCCATCTCCAACCAAATGATGGCCAAATGGCTCCATTTAGCTCTATAGTCCTACAAGAAATTCTATTTTAATAAACAGTGATAGGCCATATTTTATATCATCTCCAACTGAGGAGGTTAAAGGACCATAGACCAAACATAGTCATTTGACAAAAAACCATCTCCAACTGAGAGGGTCAAGTGGTCATATGCCAAACTTAATTTATTATTTTAATTAATTTAATATGGTTAATTAAATTAAATTACCATATTAAAATAAGATTTTCAAGCATATTTTGAGTGTCACTTGTCGCCAAAATGAATAAGCCTCCGGATTTCTTATTTTTATATAATCTCAATAATTTTTTATAGGATTTTGAGTAACACGTGTCGCTAAAATAAGTAACTCTCTAGATTTCTTATCTTTATGTAATCTCAATAATTTTTCTGATAAGATTTCGAGTGACGCGTGTCGCTAAACTGAGTAACTCTCTAGATTTCTTATCTTTACGTAATCTTAATAATTTTTCGGATAGGATTTTGAGTGTCACGTGTCGAGATGTAATTGGTTGTGCAAATTTTAAATAGGATTCTTATCTACGTGACACTTCTTATCTTCAGCTTTCAACGTTGTAGGAATGATGTAGGTATTTATAGGAAAAAAAATTAGATTTTTCTTTTTAAAAGTTCGTTAAAAAAAAAAAATCAAATTCCAATGGTAGCCTTACGACAACATGACGTTAGCTAGTTGGCGTTATGCTGATGCCTCAAGCCTGACATTCTGGAGCTAGAATGTTGGCAAAATGTCAAGCTTGACATTCTGACATTGAAAGGCTGGCAAAATGTCAAGTTTGACATTCTGGCACTGAAAGGCTAGCAAAATGTCAAACTTGACATTCTGGAGCTGGAGGGCTGGCAAAATGTCAAGCTTGACATTCTGGCGCTGGAGGGTTGGGCCTCGTTGGTTGGAAATGGCTAGCCCGCTGACCTGATTTGGGGGTTTGGGTCCGGTGGGGCCCACAAGCCATTTGGCGTAACCCTCGGTTAGAGACGATTTTTGTGTCATTTCGAGTTATTTTTAGCCCTATGACCCTTTGGCCGGATCTGTTGGAGATGGCCTTATGCAGGAAGCCGCTCCAACTCCTCTAGTCCATTCAGTTTGGCCAACTTCTTGAGCTTCTTCCTCACGAACTTGTTTTCCACTAGAGCTGGTTCTCACTGCCTCATGCCTCAAATCCATGACCTCGGTTGGAATCCCTTCTTCATCAGGGTCTGTGGGCTTGTTCCAAAATTTCGAATTCTTAAACAGAATAATAACAACATTCAAAAGCAAACATGCTTGAACAAAAACCAAAGTGGCAACATATTTGCTGTACTCCCATCACACGTATCAGCTTTTAATTATGCAAATTTAGGCAGCGTTTGTTGCACCGAACTATTTCAGACTGGACTAGCTTCTGGGACTCTGGCTTAGACTAGACTAAGCTGGACTGACTTAGTGAAACGTTTTGGTGCAGTGTCGAACTAAAAAGAAGGATAATAACAAACTACAATATTATATTTTTTAATTCATATCTAATAATATTATATTAATTCATTTTATCTTTTTTATTCTAATAAAACTCTCCCTCTCACTCGAAGCCTCCATCTTTTTCTCCTCGTTTTCTTCGTCCCACACTCTTCTTCCCTTCCCTTCTTTTTTTTTTTCCGATTGATTGCCAAATTTTTTCTGCAAAACGAAGAATTGAGCTTGGTTTTTTCAAGTTTTTGTTCGGTGCAAGATCCTAACTGGAGAGAGCTTTCCAAGTCCATGGATTCAATTGGAGCCGCAAATCTGTGGAGCGGCGGAACCAGCCTGCAACGATGCCTGGCGAGTTGATCAGTGATAAGTCGAGGTTTGTGGAGTCGAGGAAGTGAGAGACGACGATGGCTTGGATTTGCAGATGGTATGGGCAAGCGCGAACGCTCAGATCGGCGTTAGCGTCGAGCTTTGGGTGAACGGCAATCTAGATTTGCTCACCCAAGGAGCCATCGTCCTAGTCGAGTAGCAAACAAGAAAAGAGGGAGAGAGTGTGGTGGTCTGGTGGTGTGATTTGGCTGGAATGAGGACAGAAAGCAAGCAACGCAAGGAGAATAGCAGAGGGAGGTCTTAGCAGTCCCATGGTTATTGGGGGGTCTTGCTAAGCCCTTTTAGCGAAAGGTTTTGTCCATGCGAGTCCCCCTTAGTCTCATTAATGTTAATCCCAGCACGGAACAAACACGTTATTAGACTAACAGCTAGTCTAGTCCAGTCCGGTCCCATTTAATGAGGGCAAATAAACGCCCCCTTAAAGTTCTGTTACCCAAATCCTTTGAACATTTAGATTGCGAATCCCTGAACCAAACAATTACAAGCCAAATTAAAGCATACCACGGGCAATTAAATCACAACAATGATCATCTACATTCAAGGGAAGAAAAACAAGGGGTGTGCTATCCACCCACCCCATTTTACTTCTCACACACCTCTTAATAATTTCTGTCATCTTCTTCAATTCATTCAATCGGATGGTTGAAAATTAAAAAGGTGTGTGAGAAGTAAAATGGGGTGTGTGGATATCACATCATAAAAACAAACATGCTGTGAACTGAAATTCCTACGCAAAATTCCAAGCAACCCACATTTTCGGCCAGATTCAAGAGCTTTCAAAGAAACAAACAAAATTGGGTGCAAGAACCAAACAATTGGATCAAACAATCCATCTCGACTGAGGGCTTCACAACAGTTTGAACACGAATATAAGAGAATGGACATAATATGGTTTTATTAGCTAAATTATAAATTGAGTACACCTCAAAATACACTTTGGACTTGAAAATTTGATGATTCTTAACATGGGTTTGGTTGTGAATTACAGTGCAAGAAGATGAACACACTATACTAAGTGATTGACTTTAACTTACAATTGAACTGCAAAGTACAATTTGAAATTGAAAATTTTGATAAATCATCATAAACATGGGAACAATTTTATCTTACAATTTATTTGAAAAATAATAAATATTTATGGGTATTTTACGAACATTTTCTCTAATCAAAACCGAGATGGGTATTTACAATTGCAACATGGCAATTAGGACCGTAGCACCAAAATTATAATCTCAAATTTAATACAACAAAAATAAATCATACAAAACGACAGCTATAGCTCTTGAAACGCCGCAGTCAAACGCCCAACTCTCAAGCCATTCTTACCAGCAAAATCATCTCTGCAATAGTAAGACTTCGTAGGCAAGGCCTCAAACCCCATTGATCTCTTAACACCACCAAATCCATGGTTGGATTCCAATGTCTCATTGGCGGCGGCTGATGATGCTAATGCATTTGTCGTGCGCTTGTAGGATCCAAACCATTTGGCCTGCATGTACCCGTTTCGCCGCCATGGCGGCATTGACATGTCCACGCTCTTCATAGATTTTTTGATCTCTGTGCACATTAGCCTCACGATTTTCTTCAGCTCATCGACTTCTCCGACGAATGTGTTTGGAAAGACGTCAAGGAGCGATGTGTAACGTGTCGTGGGACGAGCAATTTCGAACTCTCTAAAAAGGAATGGTTCGACAATGTAACGAGTTCCTTCGAGGTTGACATCGACAAACTCGTAGTCCCCTGCTGGAAACCGGCTCGATTTCACCCACTTTGATTTGCAAAGGCCTGCACCAATTGGATGAATAATGTAATTAGATATCAATCCCAATAGTTCTCAATGTAACGAGTTCCTTTTTTCTTTCAAATTTTGGGAACCAAAACATAAATAACACTACTAAGTTAAGAACTTCACTCACCAGCATCAAAACCCTTGTGGCGCAAGTGAGTCATTAACCTCCTTTTGAAACCCGGAGACGAATTGTCGTCCCCGATGCCCGCCAATGCAACTTCCACCTCAGTAACAATCTTCTTCTTCAACCCGTCACTTTTTACATAAAACAAACTCTCCAAAGAATTCTTGGTCTCCGAATCCGACCAATCACCGGCCTCCGATTTCTCATCGACCAAGTGTTCCTTCTCGTTCCGGACAACGTCTTGGTCGTCACCCCCTTCTTCGAAATCCCCTCCCTCGATGAAGGACTTGACAAGATCAGACAAATCCGCAAAACTCTCCCCCGCCGCGGAGTACTCGCTCCCGCTGCTCTCGCACAGCCTCACCCGCGCCACCTCGTCGAACGCCGCCGCCACTCTCTGAAACCTCACCGCTCCCATTCTAATTATTTTCTACCAACCGTGTTCTTCAACTTGATCGGCGAAATGATTGGAGTGAATGACACAAACGGGTGTTTTTTTAAAGCGATAGACAGAGAAGTGTTGTCATGATTTGTTCATGGTGTTTACATAAAAGACAGAAGTCGAGAAAGACAAGGAAGATGATGACACGATGTGAAGACCTAAACGCCGCTGCGCATTATTTATAGGGAAAGTTGAGTTCAATGAGTTATATTGAACCTGCCCGTTTAAACGTCTTGGTTCCGTTTTCTGTATTTCGTTTGTTGTGTATGCCTACCTAGTCACCATAACTCGTAGATAATAATGTAACCAATATTTTGGGGATTAGTCACGCTTTCGCGTTGATTTAAAAGCATTAAACTTTCCTTAATTATAACTAGGAGATAAGGATGACCAAAAATGAAACTGTAATTACCAAATAAGTGATGGAGTGATCATAGTTTATTCGTTATACTTCAAAGTTGTACCAATATTACTAGGAATAGGAGTATTTTGATAAGGAAAAAAGTGAAACAAAACACTTGTATTTCAAAGTACAAAGCTCCAAGCTTGACATACATTCTTTGGTCGATATTTTAGCAGTTGAGGATAGTTGTCTAATATGATATTAGAGTTTTAATAGTCCATGAAGATTGGTTTTGAGTTTTGTCCCCTCTTTGTGTTTTAGTTTCGATGATTTCTTGGTTGTACCAAGTCTAATGAAATATTTGTCTCAATTTAGTTCACTTTTTTTATTTTTTAGCAAAATTTTGTTCAACTATGATCTCCGAAAACACAATCCAAAAAAGATTAGTATCAATCTTTAGTTTATTTGTTTTGTGTTTCAGCTTTTGCATAGTTCAGGTCAGAGCAAGGCGTCATCGGATTTCTTGGTACTATTTAGTTCATGATTAGCTTAAAAGCATAATTTCTCTTAAATTTCAGGTAGACGGACCATGGACTCACTCCAACAACACTGATACTGTTCCCACTTGGTCACCTGTTCAATCCGTCAGGTGTAGGGTTTTAATACAAAAGGCTCGGTGTTAGTTAAAGTGGGGTAATTTTAATTAAAGGGCTTGTTGTCAAGCCTTTTGGCCGATGTGGGACAGAGGAATTCTAACACTCCCCCACACGTGAGACCCTGTTTTATGGGCCACACGTGAAGTTCCACACATCGGCAACCATGTGGAGCCAAGCCGGGGCTCACCCGTTCGTGCGGGGCCAATGGGGACCCATCAATTCGCGTGGGGCTAATGGCGACCCACCCATTCACGTGACATCTCTTGGCCTACGTGGAGCCAAGTAGGGGCTCACCCGTTCCGCGGGGTCAAAGGGAACCCACTCGTTCACCGTTCACGCGGGGTCAAAGGGAACCCACTCGTTCACGTCGTAGTACGAGCCCGTCCCCTGGCTCTGATACCATCTTAAATTTTAGGTAATTGGGCCATGGACCCACTCCAACAACACCGATATTATCCCAACTTGGCCACTTGCTCAATCCGTCAAGTGTGGGATTTTAATATAAAAGGCCTTGGTGTTAGTTAGAGTGGAGTAATTCTATTTAAAGGGCTTGTTGTCAAGCCTTCTGGCCGATGTGGAATAGAGGAATTCTAACAAGTTCTGCTAACACAAACTAGTTCGACATGATTAGTTATCCAAAAATAACGATGTTCATCCTATATGTATATGTATCTGTGTGTGTGTGTGTGTGTTCACATGATCATACTATATGTTCTAATAATGCCTATTTCTGTGTTCACATGATCATACTATATGTTCTAATAATGCCTATTTCACAAAAAAATTTGCAATGACGTTGCTTAATCATAACTGTAATCAAGATAAACGCCAAACCAAAATGTAATCCTAGCACAAACTAACAAATGCAATATATGCTTAGGCAGGTAGAATATGCTTCTATTCTTCTTCATCCTCTCCCTCCATCGTGGTTTGTTCCTTCTAAAATTAGAATATGCTTCTGTTTTTCAGTCTCAAATTTCATATTTTGTAAGTTGATATACTAATTTAAGAATTGCATAGGTGTTCACGTGTATCGATTAGTGACTTTGATTGAGTTGTTAACGCAATGTGGCAAGTTTGGCACCCTTTGGCCTACGCATGCATGTGGGTTCGCATACTCTCCAACGTGCCAAATATGTTGTCGTTTTATCTCTTGTTTTAAAAATAGATCAGCTAGTGGCTTTGTCATTGTAGTTCATCATTTTAAGGTCAAAAAGACTCACAAATGCATCTTAGTCCTCCCGGTCACCACCTTGTGATTTATCGGCCCCGGGAAATCGAACTCAACTTTTGCAATGTAGAATATGAGCTTGAAATTTATCTCTAACCATTGAGTTACCCCGTGATGATTTGTCCTCACTTCATCTCGGATGTGGCAAATCAAAGCTGATAATCATTACTAGTGTCCAGGTTCAATGAACATAATGAAATGTGTCCACATGCATTGGATATAAAATTTTCGTCTTGTTCTAAACCAGTGTTATACAAAGCTACACTAGTTAATCAAGAAAACCGTGACCGTGTTAAGACGTTTAACAGCTAAAGTAATTGCAAGAAACTCGAACACATTCCAGGCTCCAGCCGCCAAAAGTGGATACGACTAAAGGGGCAAATTTATGAACTTTGACAGACATGCATGCATGCATGTGGATGGTTAATAGAGTGCAATATAGTCTTCAAATTCACTAGATTTTTTATCGTGCCGCTATTTTAAGTTAATAACGAAATTTTATTATTTTTGAACTTTGTCAATAAAAATACGTAATTATTGTGGAATATTGTCATTGAGGTCTAGCGAAAGTGAGGTACTAAAGGGCATCAACAATACTACAATGTTCTGTTGCATCAGCGAGAGGAGCACCATCTTATGCAGAGAGCCTTGAGCCAGACGAAAGAGATGTGGGACACGGCTTGAAGTCTTGCAGTGCGAGGAAGCAGATCCAAGGCTAGTTGAGTTATTACAGTAAATAATATTGTATATAGAAGTCTCTCTTCTTGTAATGTTAAATAAATATTAGTAATCATATCTGTCTCAGCTTAGTTGGAGATTTCATGTCCAATTTGAAGTTCAATACCTTGTCATAGTTAGCTAAACATGTTACATAGTTTATTGTGGCAATATAGATATGTGGCAAAAGTGTGTAAATATGTATAGTTTGTAAAAAAAAATATATATATTAAAGGACGATCCAATTTCGTTGGATGATAAGAGAACGTATATATTGCCATCAGTCAATTTTGTCATCCATTTTTGGCCAACTGAACAGTGAACATTGTCTGCTTAATATCCTCCGATCGAGTACTTCCATTTGGTCCTGTAAATATCAAGCTTCATGGAAATTTGTTTCATTCTCTCATCATTGAACGGATATATAATAAAAACATATTACATCAACTCAGCTATAAGTTCTAATGCATGTCTAAGACCATGTATGGTACTGCTTTTTGAGCTAGATACATTGATCAATCATGTTGCCCTAATCCCTTTTGTTAATCGTTTATTTAACAAAACTAAGGGGATGATTATATATAAAGGTGACCCAATTCTTTGCCATTAGTAGGAAGCGTATGATAGTGCCTCTTAACCTATATATATAAGAGAAATGCTAAGGAGACTCTCTCGGAACTCTCTATCGATTTTTTGTCACCTCACAATTTAAAGTTAATTTCCGTGCCAACATTATAAAACTTTATGCTAAAAATATAAGGTGACAGATAGTCCATGAAGAACCTCAATTTTAAAAGAGTCTCCTTAACATTACTCTACATATAATTTGGGAACTTTTTTTTTCATCCCCATATATATTAGCCTTTTCTATGTTCACTAATTTGGACATGTGATTGAAAAAATATAAAGGTTTGGGCTTGGATTATTGATCACTGAATATTTTGGCTGAATCAGCAGAAGAAGGGTTAATGCTTAAGGAACACCTTCTCATGCAGAAGAAGGGTTAATGCTTAAGGAATAATATCTTTATGCGGACACTTCATCATAGTGGTCGAGCATTAACATCTGCGTAATAGTTTAAAATAAGAGATTTCATGTAGGGTAAAATGCTCTTAATCGCGAGTTCAAAAGAGTTTCGTAGTTCAAGTGATGAGAATAATATTGCTAAACACAACATTCTATATCCATTTCTCTCTATTTAATATCATTTGTATTCATGATGAATAAATATCTATTAAAAAAATATACACCTTTAATTTCAAGAACAAGAATCTTACATAAAAAATTGGCAAAATAAATTACGATATATTCTACTCCAAATTAATGAGATTGACTTCCTATGTAATAAAACTCCACAGCTACCTTGTTAATAGGTGATAGCATAAAATTTAAAAATAATATCGGTGTAATCAGTAGTGGATCTAGACTCGGCTTTAACAAGTGGGCCGCCACATTTGCTTGGTAGACATTTAAATGGATTCGTTCAAATCTAAAGCCCATTTACTTAGAAATAAAGCCCATCTCAACAATGGGCTGGGCCATCATTTTAAGTCGGCACCGGCCCTAGCAAGAATTAAAAAGTTATTCCCAAACCACTAAAATTAAAAATAAGAAAAGAAAAAAAAAAGAATAAAGAAGGAAAAGAATCACAACGCGCAGAATCGGTCTCTTCTTTGTGCCTCGAACGCCGAAAAGAAAAGAAAATTTCAGAGCCTCGAATGCCATTGAAAGTTTGGGAGGGAGAGAGAGACAGAGAGTGCCCGCGCCAAAGCACGGAGGAAGAAGAAGATGAGATCTCTTTCGGCCAAGACGGTGCGTTTTGTTCCTCAATACCCAGACGTAATAGGCTTATTATTGTCTTATGCATAAACTTGTACTGTATCTGGTGCCTTTTTTTTGTTTTTATTCCATCTTCTGGTGGGCTTTTCAAGTTTTTTCTGTCGCTTTCGTGGATCATGGGTCATGGGAAATGATTGATTTTTGGTGGGTTTCAAGTTTTTTGGGCAGATTACGTGAGCTTTAACGGTTGAGATTGGATCTTATTGTGAATTATAAATTTATATTTGATTGTGTTGCTGGGATTTCTTGCGTTTTAGAGGATAATGGTGCTGGTATAATCTGGGTTAATGATTTGTTATGTGGGATCTGACTATACGTTTATTGGGGTGTGGGTTATTGGTGAAATTTGACAACCCATATGTTGAAAATTTGCTGGTATTCATTTGTCAGGGTGAGTTTTGATTTTGTGGAATGGATCAATATCTAGACATTTGTTTCAATGTAAGGGAAGTGTTTCTGATTTGTTCGGTTTAGTGATGAAGTTTACGATTTTGTGTGTGATTAATGTGTGATTTACGGTTTAGAATCTTCGACTTAGTTGGTTTTAGGATAGTCATAACTGTCTGCTTTCTATGGAAATACATAATACGGTGAACGTGATTTTCGCGATACTGGGGTGGTGTTCAATGTGCATTAACTTTTATGCCAAATTGCTCACAACGTTATCTTGTGCAGGTACATGAGCTGCAGGTTTTATGAACTCTGCAACGGTTCAAGCAAAAGACTCGTTGAGAATATACAAGCATAGAAATAGGAATGGCTGATGGAATATCAAGCTTCTGGGGTCCTGTCACATCAACGATTGAGTGTTGCGAAAAGAATTATGCCTACTCTTCTTATATTGCGGAATTTTACAACACTATATCAAACATTCCAGGCATTCTGTTGGCACTCATTGGCCTTATAAATGCCTTGAGGCAGCGGTTTGAGAAGAGATTTGGCATTCTTCACATATCTAATATGATTCTTGCCATTGGAAGCATGTTATACCATGCCACATTGCAACATGTGTGAGTATCACTATGATTTATGCGTTCTGGAAGTTTTAATGAACGGATGGGTGGCTGAACTCATACCATACTGGACTATCAGGAAATAGTTAAATTAATATGTTGATAGAAAGGTGTAACTGGATAGTGTGAATGACATGTTTTGAAACACCAAAAGATACACATATTAGACCTTTATGAGTATACTATTTCTGATCATAAATCACATGGAAAGTTGCAATTATTGTAAGATTGTTTCTTTGAAGATGAAGCCTGTGCACTGGGGTAAATTTCATTAATCCGTAACAGTTTGAGGAGCATATATGACATGTCATGAGTTGCAAAATAAAGGTAGTCTGGGTAGCTAATAATAATGAAGTTCACTTTCCGGATGCATTCATGCACATATGCATAATCCACATTAGGTATGAAGGTTTATGTGGATTGACTTATCTGCCTCATAGTTGTTTTAGTTACCTCAGTCTGTCAGGTCCAGTAACTTTATTATTCAATTTCCTTTTCTTGTCTAAATTGTTGCAATGAAAGTTGAGGGCTCAAGACTTTTTTGGTATGTATTTCCAGGCAACAGCAGAGCGATGAGACTCCAATGGTTTGGGAGATGCTCCTTTACATATATATCCTCTACTCCCCAGATTGGCACTATAGGACTACAATGCCCACCTTCCTCTTCCTCTATGGTGCTGTTTTCGCAGGTGTTCATTCTGTGGTTCGTTTTGAGATTGGCTTTAAGGTGCACTACGTGATCTTGTGTCTTCTCTGCATACCTCGAATGTACAAGTACTACATATACACGCAAGATGTGTGTGCTAAGCGGATTGCAAAGCTGTATGTGGCCACCCTTGTTATAGGCAGTTTGTGTTGGCTCTGTGATAATATCTTCTGCAAAGAGATATCCGGTTGGATGATTAACCCGCAGGGTCATGCCTTGTGGCATTTGTTCATGGGTTTCAATTCCTACTTTGCAAACACTTTCTTGATGTTTTGCCGAGCCCAGCAGCGAGGATGGTCCCCCAGGATTGTTCGTCTTATGGGTTTTTTGCCCTATGTGAAGATTGAGAAACCAAAAACCCGATGAGAGGTTCAAAGCAAATGGCAGGAGTATAGTTACAGTAAAGATGTCGTCGCAGGCGAGGAACGTGACCAAACAACCGGACAATCATTTTCTTTCTCTCTTTAGATTGGACCGAAAAAGATTGGTTTTGATTGTTTTAGATTGGATATTGTCTTAAATTTCCTTGTAAAAGTAGGACATGTAACATATCTGTAAGCCCTTTTCTGTTGCATTGGTCGATATGACTTAGTTTTCCGTTTTCTCGTTTCCGAAAGTGCAACTCTGGCTGTATCAATTGTTTGTTACCAAATTTTCGAGCACACCAAGCATTTTTTTTATTGGCACTGAGGTACCGTTTGGTACGTGGGACTTGACTGAATGAAGTGGGACAAGGTGTTCTATCCCGCGTTTGGTGCGCCTAAAATGGGTGGAACGCATTGTTCCATGGGACGAATTTTGGGTAAATTTTCGTTCCGCCTCATCCCCTAGAACGACCCGTTCCACATCCGTGGAACACAAAATTATAACCTCTCCTTCCTTGTTTCCATCGGAGGGCATCTTTGCTCCCTCTTTGTTCTGTCCCGTCCTGTCCTGTGTCATTCCATTCCGTTCCGTTCCGTCTGCATACCAAACGATACTTGAAGGAACGATTACACGTTATGTAACATGCGTATGTACACGCCAAACGCGTTGATTCTGAACAACTCTGGTCCGTAAATATCAAATACCGGCTGTATTAGAAAGAAAAAGGAGAAAAAGAAGCAAGAATCCATCAAGGTATAAAAATACAATGTTGTCATAAAATGCCTACATAAATTGGACACTACTACAATTACCAAAAGCATCAACCAACTTTGCAGCGGGTATGTTACTTATCAATCCATCAAAAGCGCAAATACAAGGGGAGGAGAGAAAGATGTAAATTCCATCTAAGACTTAATATGTATCAAACAACAACGAGAATATACAGGGTTTACGCGCACAAGAATGCCTCCAACCTAATGGGGGTTGCTCTACGAAAACAGAACACCGCCATTCACAAATATTCCCTTTTTTCGCCTCTGTTCCACATGTACAAACATGCAAGGAAGAGGAGAATGGATGACAGAAATACAGGTTATTCACACGGTTATCCGACCAGCCTATCCTGCAAGACTTGTTTAAGCTTCTCAAATAGAATTTGCTGCTGCTCGAGCGTAAGGTTCATCAAAATCTAAATTGCAGAAAGAAAAAAACAGTCAATCCAATTGTGATCAATACTTGTTCATTAAAATTTTCAAAGCCAAAAACTAAATTACTTACGACGCTTGCAAAAAGGATACCTGGTCTATGATCATATCAACTGAGAGGCTCTGAGGGACAATGAAAGACTGGTGATAGATATAAGCAAAGATCGCCATCACCATCTACAACAAAACACAATGTCAATTGCAGAAGCACACACATGGGTCACATCATCATCATCTAAATCGTTGAAGCCAAACATAAAGACCCCATCGTTTAGAGTGAAAGAATTAATTAAAGTCCATTATCAAAAGCGAAAGATTCTGCATTAGGCCCCTTCATGTAGCATCATCATAAGGTGGGAAATGGACGCAATAGTAATTGGTATGAGCAATCCACTCAAGTAATTTAGAATACTCTGATTGAAAAAAATATTATAGTTATTATTTAGGAAAATCATACCTGGCAATCCATTCTGTCTGTGATTCCACCATGCCCCGGGATACTATCACCAAAATCCTATGACAAATGGAAGAACGTTAGAAATTATTTCAAACGGAAGCTTACTGTGCAAAATTGCATCAATCCAAATTACATCGTCAGAAGTAAACCTTGACTTTAAAAGCCCTTTTAAAGCCACTTGCAAAGAAGCCTCCAAATGGAGCTATTATCGATGAAAACAAACCAAGACATAACGCATGCCATTGAACTGGCAAAATTGAAATCCCTTTCCAAGGAAACTGCAACACAAAAAAGATAAAGATTATATTTCAGTCATATAAATAAGGAAAACTAATTTATAAGAATCCAAATTTATGTATCCTATTCAACTGCAAGCATGGCTTTTAGATAACTGAAGCAGTCTCTAAAAACAATCATCTCACTGCTAATACTAAGAGAGAGCCTGCTGATCCACTGAAAGAACTGTTAGATTGAATTTTATGAGCATGGAAGAAAAAGAAGAACATTTAACAACAGTAATCTAATCCCAAAAAGCTGAAGTTCAAAACAGCGGTTTGAAAAGAAAAACAGACTGTAGAGACTAATTATCGTATAAAATAGGCATATGCATGTTCTATGAGCACTTAACACAATAATCTTTGGCCAAATAATGACTTCATTATCAAAAAGTGGAAAACAAGTCAAATAACTGATCTCCAAATTCACAATTTCATAGGGATAACATGATCTATGGTTTACTACAATACACAAACGGGTATACTGTCATTGTAATTACAGAATCAAGAAGTGTCAGTTTACTCACCCAGTGAGGGAGCCATTCTGGAAAAGTATAATACTCTGGCTTAAACAATGGGCCAGGATCACAATCAAGCCAACCAGTCGATAAATCCTGCAAGTGCATCAACAGAAACCAGTGGAAAATTAGCTACAACTGAAATACTATTTCTTTCCTATACCAATTGACTAAAAATTAATCAGAATCATTACCCCTCTTGGACACGTTAGCCACTGGAAACGACCCATGATATTTGCAAGCTGCATAAACAAATGTACATACCATGTTTGTATAACTTCAATTGAATAAATTAATGTCTTATCATGTATTCACATAGAACTCATAGTCGGAATGTTTATACATCCCAGAACATTGTACATCTGGCTGAAGCATGCAATCAAAAAGATAAGTTGTACAAGTAAATTTTGATATATTTAAAGAGGAAAACTTTTGGTTTGACAAGTCATCAAGGAAAAACCTTCTAAACATGTGCCCATGGCTGAGATATAAATAGAGGTGTGGATGTTACAACGAGCAAAATATACTGGCAAGATACACATTTCTATAAGTTGAGATGTACCGTGACCAATTCTGGTGGCACTTCGAGTCAAATAATTATCATACTGGAGCATAAGATCAATAAAAAAGAAATCACGGCAATCTGACTGAAACTAAGATTTCTCTTTCATGCAAGACAAGAGAAGTCTATTTGCCATCACCAAATTAATTAGCAAGCTCACCAAAAATGCTGATATGATAGTTATAACTGACGCTCCAATGAATCCCTCCCAAGTTTTCTTTGGTGATATCTTGATCAAAGGGGTTTTTCCAAAAAAGAAACCACAAATATAAGCAGCAATGTCATTGATTACGATAAGTGAAGCTGGAAGAAGAAACCTGCATCAATTTTGTCTTCGTCTCAGAGAAAGAAACAAAAAAAGAAGTAATGTGCGAGTGTGTTCCTGCAGTAACTTGAATTACCAGAAAATTCCTTCAAAGATGTTTGCTACAAAGAAAGAGGACTGGGTAAACACAGTAATTAGAATCATGTGCGTCCACGCATACTGGCCAAACTGATACTTGTACATCTTCTTCTTTAGTGTAAGAATGAACCACATAAATCCTGAACCCAATCATGTGGAAAGGAATAATATCAGGATCATCTGAGTTATATAAAAGGGGAAAGGACAAACACCAACTAAACAATGTTCAACAATGAAACCACTATGCAAATCAAATATAGTATTGGATGTTGGTCAACAAGAGACAACAATATAATCCAATTTCACTTCAACCAAATATTTGGCTGTAAAGAGAACTTGAATATAAGTTTCTTAAAGCTGTTATGTGTAAAGTGTAAACACAAACATATAATGTGTAACAAACCTGCGATGTACAAGAAATAACAGACAACCATATGATACTTGATAAGACTGCTGACAAGCTTATATAACACTTTATCTGAAGTTACAGTGTTGACAAGCCGTTGACTGAGTATGCGACCGTAAACAAACAGCATCGCAGTGAAGAAAAAGTGCCTGAGCAGAGAAGTTGAACTTGAATAAATATTACAGCAACACTCTTTAAATAACACCTGAACAGATTTCTGTGGAGTAAAATACACTAGAAAAAATGAAATGCTACTATTCTGACCAATTTAGAATCCTGAATCCCGGTAGGTGCTTATCTTCATGAGCTTTCCTGAGTAGATTAAACAGCTCCTTTGCCATAAAGATTTGGATAACCACCACCATGGCAGTGATGCAGAGATGACCCAGATATATAATCAATGCAAAACCTCCAATCATCCAAACAGAAGAGTATGCACGTACCAACATTGACCTGTATTTATTACGGTCATTAACCAGTAAACTGCCTCCATTTGCTTTACTAACATCGGGAAGAGCCTGCAGCCATAAAGGAAATACATGACTAACCCCTTAATCTAAAATTCCTACATTATTTAGACTACCAGACAAATTCATATTGTCCCCAACAAATTTTTTAGATATAAAAACACATTATTATACAGAAACAACTATGTAAGCCCCTAACTTAAAAATAAGCAAATGATCAGTTACAAAACTGAAAAAATGTATAAAAAAATCAGGAGAAACTCGAATGTATGCTCTACATTATTTAGACTACCAGACAAATTCATATTGTCCCCAACAATTTTTTTAGATATAAAATCATACAGTATAAAGCTAGACAGCCCAGAACTCTACATGCATGAAAGAAAATAAGTAAAGTTTCAAATTTTAACAAACCTCAGCTGAGCGTCTACGATGCCGAAGTCGAGCAGTTGGGGACCTTGGGGTTGGTGGGCTGCCAACACTATTGTCTCCTGGCATGACTGTTCTAACTCGCTATCGCTTAATAGGTTAAAACATACATGTATCTGATGCAAAATCACCGTCACCTGAAACAACAAATCACATTCAGATAAATGGGGACAGTAAGCATAAAATAAGTGATAATTGTCTTGTCATTGTGCACTCTATACACTATGGATCCTTTTGATGACCATTTTCAGTTCCCCTTAAAGTGAAAACAACTTAAATACTTTTTCGTTTTGTCTTAGTTTAAATTTTCCGCCTTATACATTTCTTATGCATCTCTCCCATAGGCTTCCTCCACCCTTCTATATCCATTAATTCTCCCATGTATTTACCCTCTTATCACTAACACACCAATGAAAATTGAAACTAAAAACCCAATGGTTATCAAACGGGCTCTAAAGTACACGAAGCACAAACCCTAATTTCCCCTGCGACACACTATACTAGAGTAATTTGTTGCAGGTACCAAAGATAGAAACCGAAAATGAAGGGAACCCACCTATGAGATGTCAATCAAATGGCTATGACTACAAGCTTAGAATTCCAAAACTTCGCGGAACACACAATTCATCCATCAATTCCAAACCTTTTGGGATAAACCCAATTTCAATATCTTCCCACCACATTCATCACTTCCTTGCTTGGAAAATAAGGTAATAAATAAATAAAATTTCACATTTCAAAGAAATTAAGTAACCCATTATAGTTAATTAAACGCCACCCACTCCTAAAAGTTTCCATTTCAGAATAACACAATACCTCCACCTCAAGCAACTCTGCGGAGAGCTCGTATTGCCGTGATATAAACCTCCAAAATCCACAATAAATTAAAAATAAATAACAAAGTACACAAATTTTCACTGCCCCAATGAATGATTCATGAAAAATCACAACTTTGGCCCAACCCAGAAGATTGAAACACACATACATAGTGTAGCAGTGCAAAAATATAAAATTTCAACAATTTAAAAGCTGAATACGCAGAAACTGTTGAAATTCAAATCTTAAAACCAATAATTTGAACCTAAAGATCGAAAAATCACCAGAGAGAGAGAGAGGAGAGAGAACCCCACCTCGTTTGGTTCCTTTCTTGTGGGGAGTGACAGAGTGAAGCCCAATGGAGGAAACAGGAGACGAACACGAAGAGAGAGAGAGAGAGAGGAGAGACGAGAGAGTGAAAGTGCCTTTCTCTCGTTACTGGTTTTCCGGGAGCGGAGAGAAGAAAACAACGAAAATGAATCGAAAATTTTATTTTAATTCAATATCATCTCCTAATTATTTATAGTGGTGGAGTGTTGACCGTCGGATTTGTGATTTAGGTTTTTGGGGAACACGTGTATGGCAAGTGTTGGAATTTAAGATGCGCTGTCTTTCCTTCTTTCCTAATTCCTAAACTGCCCTCATGTTCTTTGAATTGCCATCCCTCGTAAAAAAAAGTCAATCAATCAAATCCGACATTTAAATTGGTTATCAAGCTTATTTTGTGCATGCATTTATATAGTATTAAGCTTATTTTGTATTTTGTGCATGCATTTATATAGAGAGCTGCTAGACTCCTTCCGTTGTTTTATTTTTTTATTCACGTTATATTTACATTCATTATAGAAAGTTGAAAAAATTAAAATATTATTTTTTCATTCACTATTATTCTTAAAATAACTCTTAATATATATATATATAATTATAGATAAAAAGTCACAGAGCTATGTTTCAATTATACGATGTCGATAAATCAAGTTGATCCACATAAAATTATCTTTTACATTTTCGACATAAACATAATCATCTTCTTCTTCCATAGAAACATCATCTTCTAAATTCATTCTTTTTGCTTTCTCTAAATAAATGTCTTCTAAACATAGTATAAGAGTTATCATGTCCAATTTTTTATATATATAAAAAAAAGTAATGCAAAATTGGGTAACTAAGGTCCTTATTAGTCATTTTACAAATTGACATATTTGTAATTAAAAAATTCATAAAAAGTTGGGTGAGAATATAAGACATTGGGATAGGAATAACAACTCTCTTTATATATTATTTTTAAAAATTTATACTATCGATAAATGCTCTAAATTAATTTAATCTTTGCGCTCCATTCTCTTACTCGTGAAAGAATAAATATATTTAATTTAGTACACATTATAACATTGATAAAAAAAACAATAACAGAATCGGATCCCCTCATGAGCATAGGGTGGGGATCCTCCTGATCGGGTTATCTGAGCCATTGAAATTTGATCCAACGGTAACAAACAAGGGACCATCTAGAAGTTATAATTATTGTAGTCGTGAGATCAAATTTCAATGTCCCAGATGGCCCAGTTAGGATGATCCCCACCCTATACTCAGGAGGGAATCCGATTCCAACAATAACATGTAAAAATGAAAATTTTAAAACGTCAAATAATAGTATTCTTAAAATATAAAATACTATCATTCTGATGGGGTGCAACAAGAAGCCATCGTAATGGAACCCATGTGGACCATTTAGAAGAGGAAGGAGGTGGCATTAATATTATTAATTTAATATGTGCATTATTGAATATTTACAGCTCCATTAATTTTAAGAAAAACAAGTTCAAACGAATTGAGACATGGTGGTGATTGAGTAATGAGAAGACAATAATTTGGAGAATAAATCTAATTAATCTAATTAATAGATGACAGTCAATCATTACGGGATGACTCAATGGTTGGGGAAGAATTCCATACTTGTATTTTACAAGACATCGTTCTAAATTTGATTTGGAACTCTGATGAATCACATATAATAATTAAAAATGACTGAAATGATTTTGTGAGTCTTCCAAGCTCCTAAAAAGGGAAAGTGACATATAGCATAGAATGCTATGCGTTTCTTTCTTTCTCCCTTTTAAGATTCCCAGATCAAATATCTATATTGTTCTTTCTTTCAATATATTTGGTGCATTCCCAAAATTTGACACTTGGAATATGATACTTTTCGTATTCGTACTATGATGTTTTTTGTATAAGACAAGCTTTATCGAATTGACACCTAGCCCAACCCAAGCGCTTTAGGCTGCATCACCAAATAGTGTTGGGCCCTTGGGGTTTGGAGTTTGGATTTCAGTTTCTATTGGGCCTTTTGAGGCCCATAACTATTTTACAATTTTAGGTACCTTGTGAAACCTAACACAACTAAGAAGGTTTTTTTTTTTTTTTTTTTTTTTTGCCTTTTTCTTTTAGTATATAAGCAACAATATATATTAAATCAATCTAAATTACAGAAAATAATATTCAAACATAGGAAAAACACTAAAACCGACGTTGGAAAAGAGGCCTCATATTGATACAATTGCAAGTAGTTAAGACTGCTAACTTTTCAAAGGAGATATGTATTGTTGCTTTGCGGCTATGGTTGAAGTAATTAAGACCTTATTTTCTAAAAGTTAATGAATGATCCCCTCCTAGAATGTGATTAATGTGCCCTTGTGGTTGATGTTTGCATGTCAATAGAAAACGACAAAGACGACATAGGAAAAGAGGCTGCAATAACAATCATACATATCTCTATATATATTCATATACGATATACATGCAAATTTTATATTGACAATGAAGACAAAAAGCAGAGACAGACCCGTCACTACATGAATCCAATGGTAACGGATCTCATTGTTTAGCAGTAGCTTAGCTATATACTCCAATTGGATTCTCTGTTACTACCTCCCGAAAGAAGACAGATTCTGATGAGCAAGCAGATAGATTTCTGCCATGCATTTCCTTCATTTGAATCTGATGAAAGCAAAAAGAGCAACGAAAGCATCAAACTAGTTTTTATCGCCATTTTTTTTTTGTTGTCAAATTCTAAAAATCCAGCTTGTAAATTTTTAATTGGGTATTGGCTTAGTAAGATGAAGAATAATCAAAGCCACCTACGGCTATACGGTGGTTCTTGTTTGTATTTTATTAATTATATTTTAAGTGGAAGCTCTCTAACACATGCATGACGATGATGTTGTGGATAAACCACACACAAAACAAAAATACCAAACATTTGACGTTAACTAAGCTTCCATTGTGCTCATGAACAACATTAAACCTCTAGGCATCTCCGTCTAAAATTTTCTATAAAAATCCCCAACAAAAACAAAGTCAATACATTTCTCATCTTCGACGTGTTTTCATTTCATTTGCGACGAACATATGGTGAGTTAATTCCCTTTCATTCGTTCGTTCGCGCATATATTGATTAGTTACGTACTTTGTAATTAGTCAAAGAGGCTAAGAGGGTCGGAAATGGGAGCTAATCAAAGCAATTTTAAGTCCTCATCGTCATCATCTGGCGGCCATGGTTGTGGGAATTCAAGTCCAATGCCGTGGATCATGGAGTTTTTGAAACCGGACTGCTTAAAATCGGAGAACAAGAAAAGGAAGAGACAATTGGCACCAGAGACGAAGAAGAATATTTACAAGAATTACACAAAAAATACTGGAATTGTTGGAGCAGCTGGGAATGGGACCAGGATGATAACTCTAGGAGAATGGCTCTTGGCGTCTCCCGGCCACGTCAAGGCAGATCATAACTACAACATCAGCGGAGGCGAATTGTATGCGTTTAGAGCCAGCTCGAAAAGGATACACCCAGCTGCATCTTCTTCTTCGTCTAAATTGCCGCCTCTGTCTAAAGCAAAAGACAGCTTCTGCCTCGAGAGACCCGTCAAAAATGAGGATCAGAAATCCGATGGGGCAAACTTGGTCATTGCTGATATTTCGACGTCAATAAGCTGCAGAAGTATTAATACACAACTAAATGAGTCTAAAACTCATAAGTTGAAAAAGAAGGTGAGCTTTCGATTGCCTGAAGAAGCTGATATTATCATATTTTACCCATCGGACGACAGCGATAATGATGAAGACATCGATTAATACATAATCTACCATATAAAGATTTCATATCTTAATTTACCAAACACACCCAATCGTTCGTTATCATATTTGGTTTTGGGTTTTGATGCATGTTTGCTTTATTACGATGGCTTCCAGTATCACATAATAAGCAAGTAGTGATAATGCATGTGGAAGTTGGAAGGGATTCTTTAGGTAGTAGACTTTGAAGAGTGGAAAATCGGTTGGACGGGACGTTATCCATGCAGCAACTACTAATACCTGGTAAGCTGCGAGTCATGTGATACGTATATTGCTCCAAAATCAGTGTATCAAAATCTATAGATTTTCTATATCTCGCCAACAAGCATTTTTTATTTTTTATTTATTGCACGTTCTGCATTGATCCAACCCTTTTTTTTCCTTTTTTGTTTGGTTGGAAAATTCTTCACAGAGTTGAGACTTGAGAGCATAAAACTCGGCAATTTTCTATAGGCACAATTCCTCATTGAAAAAAGACACAAGTCCCACGAAATTAATAAAAGTATCTGACTGACGGATACCATAATTGTTTATGTAACAAATTAATGGAGGAGATTCCTACTCTTTGACTGTATATTCTGATGGGTAATTCCTTCTTATTTTTTTACTATAAAAGTGAGAGGTAGATACAGTAGAATGAGCGATAAAAACAACAAATATACAACCAATTGCAAGAAATCTTCTCAAATAGAGATTACACATTATAAGGTAGTCGATTTTCATTTAGGACCACAAGTTCATGTTGTGCGTATGAACGGAAGCGATCACATGATTCGCATCACATGAGATCTGCTCATCAACCCGCTTTCTGCTCCAAAATTTGATTACCATGCATGGACCATGGTAGAGGATACCTACGATCCTGGTGGTAGCTAGGGTTTCGTTGGGGAGTAGAAAAGAAGAAAAGCATATCTACCGTTCAATTTCAAACGCCTTTTCGCATTTTTATGGCGTACTCATGTGTAATTTTTTGGGAACTTTAACGAAAAGCACCCGGTACTGTTCATTTTAACGAAAAACCACATTTTTATACTAAAAAGTCAATCATGGTACTATTCACTTTACCCTTTATTTTGTCCTTATCATTAAAACTCAAAGTTTTCAAGCCATTTTCATTAGTTTTCCTTAATTTTTTTTGATATTGCGATAACGGGTAGGTGCCCTTCTCCTTTCAGGCACAAGGTCTTCTTAAGCAACGTTAATTTATCTGAGTTCAATTCATTTGATTTTGCTTACTACCCATGATTGGTAGGGTGCCATTCTTATTACCTTCCAGGTATGGGTCTTCGTCTGCAAGCTTTAATTTATCTCAATTGATCATAAAGTGATTCGGTACCTACCCAAGGTAGGGGTTCCTTATAATATGACCTTCAAGGCTTAGGGCTTGGCTTAATTAGCCTTATCATACAATCAATCACTTTAATGCCCTGTTTAATTACAACCTCACACTACTATGCTTGGCTGGTGAACTCATGTAGTTAACTGTGGAATTCTTAGCTTTATAATTATCTTAACGAAAGAGCTTAAAATATTAGAGAAATGTAGAATTAGGGCATTGGCATGCTTGTGCTTAACATTTATAATAGGGCATATAATTAGTATGTATAATATTCCAAATTTCTTGTAGTATGTTTTATAGTCGCATGAGATTGTTAGTAATGAGTACGTAATGAAGGTTTGGTAATGGAGAAAAATTCTTATAAAATGAAGGTACATATGTGTATCGTCTATGACATTTTGAACCACTAATACAAGATCATTTATACAACTCTTTTTACATTAACTTAATTATATTAGTGACTCGGGAAGCCAAGGCAGCGGTAAAACTTATAATGCAAGTGTCGCTCCAGGTCTGGGCCACGAACGAACGTCAAGGTTGGCATATGGTAATAAATCAGTAATTTGGTAATTAGGTGGAACGTCCTTAGTGCTACTATGGTACCGGGTACCCTAGCACAAGATCACACTCATTACTTTGCAGACAACTTTTTCGGTGTGCCGGAAACACAATCTGATATACTAAGCATCATAATATAAGTAGTTGAAATGTTCGTTTTTAGTATATGGTCACTTGTCTTATAATATTTTAATAGGAAAAATTAGTATCTAGTCCCTGGCTCTTACTGTTCATTGACTAAGACCTTATTAGTTCTCAAATTTTGATTCAAGTCCCTAGCATTAATGTGATAATGAATTTACATGTTTATTATATAAATTTTTAATATAAAAATTAGTAATTAATTTAGGGTTTAATACTCACACCTCTATTAAACTTCTAATTAATTTTCAATTCAAACATTTCCAAAATAATAATAAATTAAATTAAATTAAGTTTGTACCTATTAGTTTTTTTTATATATATAAAAAGATTCTTAATTTTTAATCTTAAATGTACCCATTCATATAATTTTTCAATTTTTTTAATCTTAAATGTACCCATTCTCAAATATATCAATTTGTTATATTTAAAATGTACCCTTTTTTTTTAATATAAAATCCTTTCAAATTTTTTAATCCATGTTTAAACTTACATGGGTACATTCTTTTTCGTTGATTTGAGAATGTATCCATGTTTTGGTACAATAACTTTTTTTGTTAATTTTGGTTAATGTACCCATACATATATGTATACACACACACAATATAATAGAGAGTATAATTTATATTTTATTATTTTTAATCCCATAAATTATGGGTTTTATTTAAAATCTCATTAATATAAACAATTACAAATTTCAATTTTTAATTTTTAATTTAAAAAATATAGTAACTTACATTATTACATTAATGTCAGGGACCTCAATCAAAAACTAAAAACTAACAAGGTTTCAATCAAAGAATATTTATAATTAGGGACCGCATCCAAAGTATCCCATTTTAATATAAGTAGTTGAAATGAGCTGCAGAAGTATTAAAACACAACTAAATGAGTCTAAAACTCATAAGTTGAAAAAGAAGGTGAGCTTTCGATTGCCTGAAGAAGCTGATATTATCATATTTTACCCATCGGACGACAACAATAATGATGAAGACATCGATTAATACATAATCTAGCCTATTAAGATTTCATATCTTAATTTACCAAACACACCCAATTGTTCGTTATCATATTTGGTTTTGGGTTTTGATGCGCGTTTGCTTCATTACGATGGCTTCCAGTATCACACAATAAGTAATTAGTGATGATTCATGTGGAAGTTGGAAGGGATTATCTTTAGGTAGTAGACTTTGAAGAGTGCGGTCGGACGGGACGTGATCCATGCAGCAACTACTGATAACAGGTAAGCTGCGAGTCATGTGATATGTATATTGCTCCAAAATCAGTATATCAAAATCTATAGATTTTCTATATCTCGCGAACAAGCAAATTTTAATTTTTAATTTTATTTATTTATAGCATGTTCTGCATTGATCCAACCTTTTTTTTTTTCCTTCTTTTTTGTTGGAAAATTCTTCACAGAATTGAGACTTGAGAGCATAAAACCCGGCAATATTTTGTAGGCACAATTCCTCATTGATAAAAGACACAAGTCCCACGAAATTAACAAAGTATTTGACTAACGGATACCATAATTGTTTGTGTACCAAATTAATCGAGGAGATTCCTAATCTTTGACTGTATATTCTGATGGGTAAATCCTTCTTATTTTTTTTACTATAAAAGTGAGAGGTAGATACAGTAGAATGAGCGATAAAAACAACAAATATACAACCAATTGCAAGAAATCTTCTCAAATAGAGATTATACATTATAAGGTAGTCGATTTTCATTTAGGACCACAAGTTCATGTTGTGCGTATGAACGGAAGCGATCACATGATTCGCATCACATGAGATCTGCTCATCATCCCGCTCTCTGCTCCAAAATTGATTACCATGCATGGACCATGGTAGAGGGTACGTACGATCCTGGTGGTAGCTAGGGTATCGTTGGGGAGTAGAAAAGAAGAAAAGCATACCTACCGTTCAATTTCAAATGCCTTTTCGCATTTTTATGGCGTACTCATGTGTAATTTTTTTTGATATTGCGATAACGGGTAGGGTGCCCTTCTCTTTTCAGGCACAAGGTCTTCTTAAGCAACGTTAATTTATCTGAGTTCAATTCATTTGATTTTGCTTACTACCCATGATTGGTAGGTCACCATTCTTATTACCTTCCAGGTATGGGTCTTCGTCTGCAAGCTTTAATTTATCTCAATTGATCATAAAGTGATTTGGTACCTACCCAAGGTAGGGGGTCCTTATAATATGACCTTCAAGGCTTAGGGCTTGGCTTAATTAGCCTTATCATACAATCAATCACTTTAATGTCCTATGTAATTACAATCTCACACTACTATGCTCGGCTGGTGGACTCATGTAGTTGACTGTGGAATTCTTAGCTTTATAATTATCTTAACGAAAAAGCTTAAAATATTAGAGAAATGTAGAATTAGGGCATTGACATGCTTGTTCTTAACATTTATAATAGGGCATATAATTAGTATGTATAACATTCCAAATTTCTTATAGTATGTTTTATAGTCGCATGAGATTGTTAGTAATGAGTACTTAACGAAGGTTTGGTAATGGAGAAAAATTCTTATGAAATGAAGGTACATATGTGTATCGTCTATGACATTTTGAACCACTAATACAAGATCATTTATACAACTCTTTTTACATTAACTTAATTATATTAGTGACTCGAGAAGCCAAGGCAGCGGTAAAACTTATAATGCAAGTGTCGCTCCAGGTCTGGGCCACGAAAGAACGTCAAGGTTGGCATATGGTAATAAATCGGTAATTTGGTAATTAGGTGGAACGTCCTTAGTGCTACTACTTGCTATGGTACGGGGTGCCCTAGCACAAGATCACACTCATTACTTTGCAGACAACTTTTTCGGTGTGCCGGAAATACAACCTGATATACTAAGTGTTATAATATAAGTGGTTGAAATGTTTTTTTTAATATACGGTCACTTGTCTTATGATATTTTAATATAAGTAGTTGAAATGAGCTGCATAAGTATTAATACACAACTAAATGGTTTTTTGGGTTTTGATGCGCGTTTGCTTTATTACGATGGCTTCCAGTATCACACAATAAGTAATTAGTGATGATGCATGTGGAAGTTGGAAGGGATTATATTTAGGTAGTAGACTTTGAAGAGTGGAAAATCGGTTGGAAGGGACGTGATCCATGCAGCAACTACTGATAACTGGTAAGCTGCGAGTCATGTGATATGTATATTGCTCCAAAATCAGTATATCAAAATCTATAGATTTTCTATATCTCGCCAACAAGCAAATTTTAATTTTTATTTCATTTATAGCATGTTCTGCATTGATCCAACCTTTTTTTTTTCCTTTTTTTGTTGGAAAATTCTTCACAAAATTGAGACTTAAGCGCATAAAACCCGGCAATCTTTTGTAGGCACAATTCCTCATTGATAAAAGACAAAAGTCCCACAAAATTAATAAAGTATCTGACTGACGGATACCATAATTGTTTGTGTACCAAATTAACATTTATAATAGGGCATATGACTAGTATGTATAACAATCCAAATTTTTATAGTACGTTTTATTGTCACATGAGATTGTTAGTAATGAGTACGTAATGAAGGTTTGGTAATGGATAAAAATTCTCGTGACATGAAGGTACATATGTGACATTTTAAACCACTAATACAAGCTCATTTGAACAACTCTTTTTACATGAACTTAGTTATATTAGTGACCTGAGAAGCCAAGGCAGCGGTAAAACATTTCATGCAAGTGTCTCTCTAGGTCTAGGCCACGAACGAACGTCAAGGTTGGCATCTGGTAATAAATTGGTAATTTGGTGAACGTCCCTAGTGCCACTACTAGCTATGCTACGGGGTACCGTAGCACAAGACCACACCCATTGCTTTGCAGGCAACTTTTTCGATGCGTCAGAAACACAGTTTGGTACATCAAGTGTCATAATACAAGTAGTTAAAATATTTCTTTTTAGTACACGATCATTTATCTTACGACATTTTGATATACCGTTCTGTGTTTCAAAAATATCTCACTTTGAAGGCATTTAACTACATCCAAGTGGTGACCGTACATTGGTACGCAAAACAACAGGGGTATTCTCGTTGAAAAGGAGTAGGGTAGTGACCCAGTGGTAGCTGTACACGTAGAGGGAGCCAACAAACACATATCAGTATGAACCACCAGTCTTCCCTTGTTTTGGTTTAAACGAGTGGGAAATTGCTTGGAAAGTAATTCATTGCTAAAAACCGAAAAAGGTGCGCCTTTACTTCTCCCACACATTATCACTCTCTTTCTCTGTTGCATTTAGCTTTTGTTCAGGAAAAGAGAGATAAAAAGCAAACTCTTTGGCTGGTGCCCAGAGGAGAGACTTTTGTGAGCTAATGGCTGGAGCTGTAACATTGAAGGTGGCTGTTGCTGTTTTGGCGGTTGGTATCGCCGCCGTGAGCCTCGGAGGGAGCTTGGTTGGAGCACAAGTGCACCATGTGGTCGGAGGAGACCGCGGCTGGGATCCATCCTCCGACCTCGCTTCTTGGTCCTCGGGCAAAACATTTAGGGCGGGAGATAAGATGTGTGAGTCTTCTCTCTCCTCCTCCCTCTCAAGCTTAATAAGGGTTTGTTTGGTTTTACTTATAGGGAACAGATAACTTGATTTTTTTCCATGAATTATTTGCGTCAATGGATTAGTTCAGTCCAAAACTTGAGATAAATGGGGGTAATCCGAAAAAAGATTCATAAGTGGTTGTTAACGAAGTTGAAGTTACCAAATTCTAAGGAGTCGTATCAATTTATGCTTAATTGCTCTGCTTTTGAAATGGTTAAGTCTCTTAAGATGTCTGTCGGCAGAAACTTTTATGGGTTACAAAACACAATAGTGTTTCATGAAAATTATGTTCTAGTATCGCTTGACAAAAGGTTTAAAGCAAAAGCGCTTCCGATAAAAACATTCTCAAACCAACCCTAAACGTCTCTCCAATTTTGGTTTAGTTCCTAATCCCTTCTACCTAATCTTTTTTATCAAATAATTGGGACTTTGAAATTTGATTTAACTGCTAAAGTTATTATAACAATGGATCCGTATTTTTAATCGTTAGATTAAATTTTAAAAACTTGAATTTGTTTGGTGATGAAGATTAGATGGAAGTGACGCGGACAAGATCCTTTTCCTAATTTAATTGGAACCTCTAACCATGACATTTGTCTGTTCCCGAATAAAAGAAGAATAAAGTGAAGATATTTTCATGCATTATTCGAATTCTTTTGACTTTTTTCTCTCCCACTTTTTGGATATGAGCAGGGCTAGCCTACTCCGCGGCACATGGGTACATAGCGGAAGTGACGAGTAAGGAGGAATTCGAGTCCTGCGATGTAACCAACCCAATCAGGATGTTCACGGACGGCCTGGATAGCATCTCGATGGACAATGAAGGACTCCGGTACTTCGCTAGCAGTAACGTCGAGAGCTGCAAGAAGGGCCTCAAACTACACGTGGAAGTTATGCCCCAATCATATCAAGCTCCTGAAACGTCCAACTCCCACGTGGCAGAATCAAAGGGCTCCGCGGTGGTTGCAGCTGAAGGGCCCAAAACCCCTTCTGGTTCGGCCCATCTCACTGCAAGCCTCATGGTGTTGTCATTTGGGTTGCTTTGTTATGCATTGGGTATTTAGAGTTAGTAGTAAGTGATGTGCGTTAATTCTGATTTGGTAAGAGAGTGAGTGTTGTGTGTTAATTCTGATTTAGTAAGAGATTGAGGATTGCTATTAATTTGGATTTTGGTTTGTATTAATTATGATCTAGCAAGAAAACGAGACTAAAATTTCAAATCAATTCATTTCGAGTTAGCAACGAAGCAATTATCCCAAAAACATGGAAAATTTTTAGTTGAGACGGAAATACAGATGGTACAATCATGTGTTTTTATGCAAGTGGTGAAAATTTTAATTTTTAAGTTATTAACATTTTAACACACATAACCCACTGTTTATATAATGACACGTGATGTACCATTTCGTGTGATGGGAACATTAAAAAATCTCTCCAAAAACACGAAAGAAAATTACAAATTCCGACAATTTAGTATAACTAGGAGCACAATAGGCCTATAAGCACGGAGTTGTTCTAGCCATTGATCTATGGAGAGCCCACAAGGATCAATGGCTACCATTCTAGTCATGCACCCACGAGCGACTGATGCTAGCATCGTACAATCGCAATTATACATAAGATCAATACACAACACAGAACAGTCGTAATTCCCCGGAGAGGGCACCTCAGTGTATTGGGGGATCCAATCATCGTTCTTTCAGTACTATAAAGCTGCTGGTTCCGTTGTTGCCCTTCTTTATCTTAGAGATTCTCCTTAGAATACTCGAAAAAGCAGCCTTTTCCTGCACCATAGACAGAATGAAGAAATAAGGAAACTACCACAATTATAATTAATCAGTCTACGTTCTTCAAATTCAAAACAGAAGAGGGCAGAGCCTGGAGAATGAGTCCAAACTATGGTATAAGCGTGATAGATCGTACCTCAGACGATTTGAGTCTTCCCTTAAATTTAGAAACAAGATCATTCGTGGTGAGTGGTGTTCTCTGCATCAACACGGCCCTGATTTCTTCCTCGGTGACGCGTCCACCAGATGATGATGGCTCCGTTTTCACCGGTGGAGTACCTTTTGGAGGCGCACTACTTTTAGAAGCAGGTACAGACACAGGCTCCTCTTTGATGGATTTTTGTTCCTAATTTGGATACAATATAAATGAATAGCATATCATTTGCAAGCATGGGGTGTTTCAAAGCTTCCAAAAATAAATCTGATAAAAACAAAGTAGCAAAGCGTACATTTTCAGTCTTGACCTTCTTGGAAGGTGCACTGTTAGATGCCTTAGCATCATCGCCACTTGATTTTCTCTTTCCCTTTGAGGACTTGGAGGTTGATGTAGTTCCTCGACTGGACGCAGAAGGTGTTGGTTTTGAGGGGCTGTTGTCAGATGGTTCCTCTTTGGGTGCATCCTTCTGCTTTGGAGCCAGCTCTGAAGGTAAGCCAATATCATCATCCATCTGGACACATGAGAAAGAAAAGGCGAATTAGAGGGAGAAGAGCTGTGATGCACCTTGACATACAAATCAAATCTTCAAAACTCCCGTCTCTATGAATAAAACATACTGGTAGCTTCAACAAAAATGTCCCATTGCTTTTCAAAATGCACGTAGTACAGGGAAAAAGAATAAAATCTTATAACAGATGCAGTTCTAAATAGACAAGCACTTGAGTTGTTATTATGGGAAATTGGAATCTACATCATCATCCTATTGAGTACGCTAAAAATTAAATAAATAACTTACATCATCATCGTCATCGTCGTCATCCTCCACATCTGAATCATTCAGCCCACCACTGCGCCCAAGTAGCTTCTTCAACTCTTTTCCTGATTTGCTTAGTCCACCCTCTTTGTCATCTTCATCCTCGTCCTCATCATCCTGTGAGAAAAAAACATATTTAAAAAAAGGCCATCTTTAAATTGCACAAAGAGCCACAAGTACAAAGCACTTGCACCATGGATATAACTGACATACACGTGTATGAACTTCCAAGGTAGCACGAGATACATGGTGAAAACAGAACACACCAGTGCCAATAGAGGAGGAAATCGAAGCGTTATAATTTATGACACTTAAAAAGGTCGTACCCAGTGCACAAGGCTCCCGCTTTACGCAGGGTCTGGGAGAGGTGAATGTCAGCTAGCCTTACCCCCATTTATGACACTTTTATCAACAAAATTGAGGCTCAAACTTAAACAGATAATAGCACAAGGAATTATCAAGATGTGAAGGGAACTAACAGAAAAACCTGAGACACACCCCCAAATTGAACATGCAAGATAACTAGGTCTTGACTGCTGTACTATATTCCATAGCATAGTTTTCAAATATAAAAATGTTCACATCAATTTGTAGACAAATATCAAAACCCGTCTACCTATTATCTTCATAAGTATTAGTTTCTGACTAAACTCTTAACAAATAGTGGTTGTGGGTTCTACATAATACAAAAAGAGTGTGTAGCAAGCATCAATGATTTTTTATAAATTAAACCACTATACCTTCAGGCCCCCCTCTTTTGGTTCAACAGCTAAATATTTATATATATCATCAAAACCAGATATTTACTAGTAGAAGGCATACTTGAAGATACATAATGCAGCATAAGGTATAATATAGAAATTAACCAATTGGGGGACATTTGTGCAACAAACCTGCTTAATTTCTGGAGGAGCTGGAATCTCTGGTTCCAAATCTTCCCTTTCCTCAGGATTGTTGCCAACAGCTTCATCATCATCAGTGAAAATTTCTTCGTGCTCCCAGTCATCACCTACAATAAGTGGAGACTTGATTATTAAAAAGGAAGACATGGAACAACCATAATCCAGACATGGTTATAATGTACTTCATCAGGTGCCCCTGTTCTGTTCACAAAAAAAAAAAAAAAAAAAAAAAAAACCACATCTGGGCAAGACTTATTTGATACGAATTTCCCTATGGATGACCAAACATAGAACTAACATAAAAACCCTTACTAATCAAGTAATCAAATACTTTACAGAAAAAAGGTGGATAAAACCACCATTACTCTTCACGAGACAAATTTAGAAAAAAAAACAGTAAAAAAGAGGCAGTATGATGTCTGTATATGCAGCATCATTCCATGGCAAGTAGGTACAAGCTGAATTTCACTCTTCTAAAAACTTGTGGTGATAAATAATCGTATTGGGTAGCAATTCTTTAGGTTAGAAAGAAAAAAAAAATAGTGTTCATGATATTTTGTTTATAAGGCAAAACAAAGGAGGATAAATGTTTACCCTTCTCGATATCATCGTCATCCATGTCTGCATCACCTCCCCTTGCGCCTTCATCATCATCATCACCATCACCATCACCACCTCTTTTGTTCAATCTTTTCTTCCTTTCCAACTCTTCTTCATCATCCTCATCTCCTCTATCGGAACCATTTCCTTCTTCATCATCACCACCACCAGCTGTCTTTTTTCGTCCCTTCCCACCAGCCACACCATTATCGTTGTCAAACCTCTCCACTTCACCAAATAAAGCAGCTCCATTATTTGCAGCTTTCATCATCCATCTTTCATATCCATCTGCAGTCTTTTTCCTATTACTAATCTTCTCTTCGGCTTCCTCCAATGTAAGTTGTTTGTACTGTGCAACCTTGTTGAAATTGAACCTAAGAGATATTGTCGAAACAACCTTGTTTTGATAAGCTAATGCATAGAACGATTGTGGTGGCCATAATTGGTAATTATGAAATGCTTTTACCCACATTCATGCCAAGACTAATAGTGATGAACCGTAAAATTAAAAAAGTGGTAGTAAAAATCGGTCAGGCCTGTGTACCAAGAACCAGCAGGAATAGCAGAAAACTCCTTTCCAGAGGGATGCTTTATTAGCAAGTAGTAGGTTGCAGTCTGTGCACCTTCAAGATGACCCTGGTACTGAGACCGGCCACTTTCGTCCTCCAAAACCCAGGGTTTATTCTTGTACTTCTCCTACACAACAAAACGTAATGTAAATACAAAGGAGCGCAAACGATCCTAATATCAGTCCATGAAACATCCCACAACTTACTAATTCCGAGAGGAACATAATGAAAGAAAATTACAAGAACAGAAAGCATTTGAAACTCAACTCGCGCTTTAAAATGCTGATACAATCGGGTCACAAACAACTCACAAGTTTATAGTGGTTATTAGCTATAGCAACACAATCTCCAAAAGATACTCGCGAAACGGCAAAAACCAAGCAAGTAATAGCAAATGGGCATAAATTGAATTGAAATTACCCGCATGGCATCACTAAGTTGGCGTCCTTGTAGTCCATCCTTGTGGAGAGACCATTTATTTTCAGAATTCTTCGTCTTCGAAAAACTCGGCAACCCCGTCACAAATCTCCCAATGAAGTAATTCTTGTCATTGACAGTACTCGCTCGAACATTATATTCCTATTTCAGAACAAATACAGCAATTAATCTTTACATACATACATATATATATATATATATATATAGAGAGAGAGAGAGAGAGAGAGAGAGAGAGAGAGAGAGGGCGAACTCGAATTAAGCGAGTGACGACGGCGCCGCACTCGTTGCACTTGGCGCGGTTGAGAGCCATTTGTTTGCCACAGTCGTCGCACAGAGTCAAGTGCTTGCAATTGCTTCCGTATAAATCCTTGGTCGTTTTACATCCACCACACTCAGGTCTCAGTATCAAATCGGCCGTCGACATTTTACCTCCTGCAAAACCACGCACTTTTCCCGAGCAACAAACACCGATTCAGAGAGAAAATCCTAATTCCCAGGAAAACGAAAGCTGAATCCAAAACCTAACAATTTCAACAATTTACCAATTCATTCCACAACTCGAAGATTACCTTTTGATTAAACAACAGGGATCGAGTATCGGTTGTGAATTTAGTTCCTTGCTCCTTTGCGGAGAGAGATTTTTCTTTTTTTTCGTTTTGGGGTCGATTGAAATTTCTATTCCGGAAGATACTAAAAACGTATATATATTCATATAGTCGCCAGATCCGCGGCAATTCACCGGCGGCAATGTCTAAAATGTAAAAGGGCTGTAGTTTTTTTGTTCTAAGGCCCAAATATAAAATGAAACCCAATTTGCATGTCAAGCCCAGCCCATAGTGATGTCAAAATTAGTTTGACCCGACCCGGCGGGGCATCCGTCAATTGCAACAGATTTATCGTCGATATGAATCTCTTTGTGTGAATATCGTCAAACAAGTGACGTGGTAGCATATTAATAGCATATTAGTATTTGAAGGTGATACTAATCTGTTAATATTTTTTCGATTTCGTGCACATATTTTTGTTGGATAAATTAAGTTATTATCCCCTTTTTTAAACTTTAATGATTGAAACCTTAACCCTTATTCATTTTTTATTTTTTACCAATGGTTCTTGGTTTTAATAAACGTCATTAATAATTTCAATAATTAAATAATTTACATATCAAGATAATTAAATTTTATTTCTAAATATATTCATTTAATGTTAGAAGTGTTACATTTTATATATTTAGATTTATGGCAAAATTTTGTATCTTATATTTTTATTTTTAGTTTGTACCCATTTTAATTTGCAACTCTTTCTTTAAATTGTACCAATTTTCTTTTCAGTTTTAGTTTTTACCCATATATGAATTCCTTTTTGTGTCTATATTTTTCAAACTTTTATTTGTACTCATATTTTTTTAAACTTTTATTTGTACCCATAATTTATTAATAATGTACCCACCTGTCTTTAAAAATGTACCACTTTGTTATATGTAAAATGTACCGGTTTTTTATTTTTTGTAGGTACCATTTTATTTATGTAAAATGTACTCATTTTTTAATATAAGAAGTATTTATTATTTTAATCTAAAATGTACCTATTGTTTTTTTATATAAAATGTACCCTTTTTTTTATATAAAATGTTTCTTCTTTTTTGTATAAAATGTACCAACTTTTTGTATGTAAAATGCACCATATAAACTTGTCCAAAAGAAATTTTTCGTGTGTAAAATGTCATTAACATAAGTAATGACAAAACATGGGTTTTATTTAAGTATAATTTATTTTTAATATTTTCATCCCACAAATCAAAGAATTTTTTGAAATCTCATTAGTATAAATAACTACAAATATCATTAAAATTTTAAATAACCAACATAAAAATGCATTATTGCATTAATTTCAGGGACCTCGATCAAAAACAAAAAATCAACAAAATTTAAGTCAAAGAAAGTAAATAGGGACCACATCCAAGAAAGTTGATAAATAGGGATCACATCCAAACTCATACTTTTTTTGGTTTATGAGGAATGTCATTTAGTTTCGATGCCCCTTCATTATTAAATTTGCTAAATTCGTCAACCCTATTGGAAGGGGATGGAAAAGAGATGGAGAATCCTAGTCCTTATTTACAATGTCATTTAGGTCCCCCATAATCCATCCCGCACTGAACCGGTTTTGAAAAATAAAACCGAAATAACCGACTTGGACTCTGCTGTATATAATAGCTGGGGAAATCATTTCGTTAATATATCATCAACTAAAACGCTCCAAAGGGATTCAGAGATTCAGTGAGAGAGACGAGAAAGAAAAGGTGACTCCGGAGATCAAGAAAGTAAGAAAGATATGAGAGAAGATTCGGAGAAGAAAGAAAGGTGTCACAGTTCGCAGGTGAATATTTATTTCCTTTTGCCATGCATGATTTAATCCTTCTTTCTATTGCAAAATCTTCTTCTTTGGCCATGATTAATTACCACTCACGTCAATGCGTAATCTTTTACTATCAAATTTCAAGTTACTTTACTACCTCTACAGTTCTTGAATTTTAATTTTTTTTGTCAAAAACAAAGTAACCATTTTCATTGAACTGGAGTTCTTGAACTATATATTTCAATGCCATATTCAAGATTCATCAAAGATTGGTTTGCGTGATTATATTTTTTAAAATTGTTCATCTGCAATGTGTTTTAATTTTAACTTATTGTACGATGGCAAATTTTCTTCTCATCGCATCAAGATTCTCGCCGGAGAGAAATGATGGAACAAGAAGTTTCTGTTTCCTGACTTATTCTTATCCATCGGGTTCAGCGAGTCGATTAGACATGTAGAGCTCTCGGCGTCGAAAACTTCTTGTTCCACCAGGCCGAGAGCTCTACATGTCTAATCGACTCGCTGAACCCGATGGATAAGAATAAGTCAGGAAACAGTAACTTCTTGTTCCACCATTTTTCTCCGGCGGGAATCTTGATGCGATGAGAAGAAAATTTGCCATTGTACAATAAGTTAAAATTAAGAACAATATTTGGTTACTCAAAGATGATTAGGAACTCATACTCAAAATTTCTCAAAATTGTTCGTTGTCAATTTATAGAATTTCGTATTTATAATCAAAACTGTTCATATTATAAATCACCCTATAAATATTACATCTGCAAAAAATAAATAAAATTAAGGTCGTTTAGTGATCAAATTGTTTAAAAACAAATGAACGATTTTGGTAAAAATATTACGTATCGTCTATGTATTTGTTACAATAAATTAACTAAACGACCTTAGTTTTAATCTATTTTTTTCAGAGATGATATTTACAATGTGATAATATGAATGGTTATGATCATAAGTACAAAGCTCTGTAATTAAAATATTAAGAGTTTTGAGTAAGAGTTCCTACTCATCTTTGAGTAGCCAAGTAATGTTCTAAAATTAAAACACATTGCAAATGAACAATTTTAAAAAAAATATAATCACGCAAACCAATCTTTGATGAATCTTGAATATGGCATTGAAATATATAGTTCAAGAACTGCAATTCAATGAAACTACTTACTTTGTTTTCGACAAAAAAAAAATTCAAGAATTGCAGAGGAAGTAAAGTAACTTGAAAGTTGGCAATAAAAGATTATGCATTGATGTGAGTGGTAATTAATCATGGCCAAAGAAGAAGATTTTGCAATAGAAAGAAGGATTAAATCATGCATGGCAAAAGGAAATAAATATTCACTTGCGAACTGTGACACCTTTCTTTCTTCTCCGAGTCTTCTCTCATATCTTTCTTATTGTCTCGATCTCCGGAGTCACATTTTCTCTCTCGTCTCTCTCTCTGAATCTCTGAATCCCTCTGGAGTGTTTTAGTTAATGATATATTTACGAAATGATTTCCCCAGCTATTATATACAGCAGAGTCCAAGTCGGTTATTTCGGTTGTATTTTTCAAAACCGGTTTAGCGCGGGATGGGTTATGGGGACCTAAATAACATTGTAAATAAGGATTAGGATTCTCCCATCTATTTTCCATCCCCTTCCAATAGGCAAGACGAATTTTGCAAATTTAATAATGAAGGGGCATCGAACCTAAATGACCTTCCTCATAAACAAAAAAAAGTAGGGAGTTTTAATGAAAAACTCACGGTACGTTCACTTTAACAAAAAATCACATTTTTACACTAAAAAGTCAAACCTGCTACTATTCACTTTACCTTTTATTTTGTCCTTATCGTTAAAACTCAAAGTTTTCAAGCTATTTTCATTAGTTTTCCTAAAAAAGTATGAGTTTGGATGTGGTCCCTATTTATCAACTTTCTTTGACTTAAATCTTGTTGATTAAATCATGCATGGCAAAAGGAAATAAATATTCACCTGCAAACTGTGACACCTTTCCTTCTTTCTTTTATGAGTCTTCACTCCTCTTTTCTTTCTATCTCGATCTCCGGGAGTCACCTTTCTCTAAATTTCTGAATCTATGTGATATGAGTGTTTAAGTTAACGATATGTTTACGAACTGGAAAAATTAGTTTTCAGTCCATAGTTTGAGCAGTACTATTTATTTCATCTGGAAGTCAGACTTTTTTCATGTCAATAATTTTTTCAAACTTCCATTCTTTTTCAACAAATGTGTACGCACGGATCATGAGGGGCTTGCAGCCGTGGGGCACTAAGCAAAAATGTGCAAAAGCTATAGCAACTGCAAGTCCATCCAGCAATTTCAATCTCACATCGGGAAAAGGAGGATCGTTCGTCTCAACGACCATTTTTCGGCCTCTTAGAGGTTCATCTCCATCATCACCAAATCTATTTGGAACTGATTATTCATCCAGCTTTCGCTTGTCACGTCTTTGCTTCTGTTTGTTGAACTGATCAGTAATCACGGCTTTTGGAACATGATCATAATGAGATGCGCGTTGATGCGCTTGTGGCTTAGCTTCCCGCACTTTCAACCTTGAACATTTTTAAGTGCAAACTACACAATCGGGCGCTGTTGAGGACCAAAGGTTTCTACAAGTATTTCTCTCCTCTAGTGAGAGCCTTTCTCACCAACGGTGTGAGTGACTTCGTTTTTGATTTTCTGCGTAACCGCCAGCTCTTGCCATGGCAAGGCTGGTGGCAAACTTCCCTTTGTCTTCTTCTTTTTCTTTCTTCAACTATTTTTTGTATTAACCCCAGCCTTGTTTCTTTCCAGATCTTCCCACAATCTCATATTCCTGGTAACTGTTTTGCCTCTGTTTTCATCATCTCGAGCTTCAAATCTCGTTCACTTGTTTCATCCATCTCATTTGGTCATTTCCCCAAGAGAGATTATATTCACACACCTCAAATTAATTCTCTCACACCCTTTTAAATTTTTAATATTTTCTATCTCCTTTTCCCCAATACCTTCATCATCACTCGGCTCCATTTTCTTTCCACCAATCCTAATTTCGATTCCGCCAGTTTTCACCGTGATTCGTGGCTGTTCCATGGGAAGGTGTGTAGAGCTTTGGCTTGGGTGCTCGCACCACCACCTTTGTTGGCCCTTGTAGGTTCTTCCAATTGTTCGCCCTTGTTGGCGCTGTCGTTCATGGATCTCTCTTCCCGCAAGCTTCCTTTGTTCTAGTGATTGTTTGGATGGTTCGTGGAGGATGGAGCAGCTTTCTTCTTCCTCAACTCTGGGACTCGAGATGGTGTGATGGCAAGTCCTTGTGGCGGAGACGGCTTTGACTCGTTGGGGAGTTTCGGCGGCAGGAGTAAGTGCTACAATAGCTGGTGTGATTTAGGGTTTCTTAGTTTGTGTGGTGTGTTTGTGTTGGGTCCCAAAGCTTTCTTTGAGCTTTGTTTTGCGTGTTTTAAGTGTTCATGTTTTCTTTTGTTCATAGTGTGTATTTGGGCCCTTCTTGTGTAATGTTTCTTTATTAGTAATATATTTTCCTTTCTCATTAAAAGTAGAGGAAGGGAACATTGACCCAAAAATAAAAAAATCTAAAAGTTTTGTATCACATTAAATTAAATATACAGTAGTCCATGCATATATATATATATATGTATGTATATGTATGTGTGTGTACGCGCTCGTGATATATATATCACACACCCTTTATTAATTTATGTGATTTAATCTTCATTAACTTATTCGATATGACGACGAAAATTAAGAAAATATGTTAGAAGTAAAAAAGAATGTGCGGATCCACACGCCTAAAAATTTCATTCGAGAACTAGACCTGTAAACGGGTCTGGTTTATTGGGTTTGGATTGGGTTCAATCCTACCCGTTAAGCTAACAGGTCACCCTGTTAACATATTTTTTTATTTTTTATTTTTGCATTCCAATACAATTACACATAGTAACTACAAGAATGTATAAAAGGGTGCTGACTTGTATATCTAGTTTAGTTTTTGTTGCACATGAGCCTTCCGCAAGCGTTGCAAAGATGGCAAGAGAAACATGGGCCCGGACCTCATATTTGACGATATGTCCTCTCAAACTCTATCAAGCATCCCTTCAAAACCTTCCGGATTTGCTAACTCATTTGATTCAATGGATTGTCGATGATAAAAAAGGAAATAGACTATAACATTTTGGAATCAAGAAAAAGAAACTCGAATGAGTTGGGATGAGGAAGATATGATCAAGTAAAGCAGCAGGTATCACAAGAAAAAGAAACTCAAACATCATCAACTAACGGGTCTAACGGGTTGATCCAAAGTGATCCGTTATTTAACGGGTTCACCCATTAACGACCCGTCTCGTTAAGCATCCACCCAAATATTAATATTAACGGGTCGGGTCTAAAATGTTAGGTCTACCGAGAACGCTTTTACTATTTGCTATTGGGAAATGTAGATAGAAGAATTAAAGTACCAAAATGCCCTTCCAATTCATACTGTCTACTAAAAACACCCATTGTCTTTGTCATCCTCTACCCATCACAGCAAAAACCAGAGGTTGGAGGAGCCTCAGGCAACGTAACAATTTGTTTTTGGAAGACAATTATATCATTCATTCAAGGCAACCACTAAGCAGTAAGCTTTCCCTCTTTCATTCCCTCTTGCATTTCTCTTTGTTGAAGATCGAATTCGATTTTAAGTACACGTTAAAATCGAATTGGGTTCTGATCTGTAACAAGTTTTATAGAGAAAAAGATTGCTTTTTGCAGATCAACTGTTTGCGGATGTGATTTCCGGAAGAATAAGTGTTGGAATCGGATAAAATCGAAATGGGTTTTGTGGTTACAACTCTAATCTTTGCAATGGTGGGCGTAATTGCTTCCCTCATGGTCAGAATTTGCTGCGGCAGAGGCGCATCAGCAAATTTGTATGTCACGCAACTCTTCTAGTTTTTTTTTTTTACTTTGTGAATCCAAAGATTTTAGCTATTAAACTTATTTTCGAATTGTTGATTCGATAATTTGAAGTAATTTCGAATGTTAATTTGGAAACTATTGATGTTTTGAATTTGGGGATTATCAGATTGGAACTGTTAGAGTCTGTATGCTGATTAATCTATTAAAACTGATTTTCTGTGATCAAATTTGGATCTTTCAAGGGCTAGAAACTTGGGATAGTAATTAACTAATGGATAAACTACATTTTAGTTGCGTTTTAGTGAATGGTGGATTTTGGGAAAATCTACCAAAGTACCACATAGATTGTTGGGAAATTACTAAGAAGAGAAGAAGATTTTGGCCAGATGCTTTAGCATGGGAAACATGAAACATGGTGCTAATCATGTTGTTTTAAATGTTTCTTGGTGTTTATGTAATGAATGTTGCCGATGAATTACTGTGAAACTTCTGTCTATCGTCGCCTGAAGGAGGTAATCGGTGGAATGTGTGTGAAAGGAAGACTGTGATAATAGTGTTCTTCATCTTATTCTATACGTCCAAGGAGATTAGTGAGAGTTTTAGTTAGACATATCAAGGAGATCCCGTTGAATTTACATGTTACATTCGTGAAATATGTATAGATTTTTTATCCTTGACATTTGCGTCTGCATCAAATGAGATAGGGCATTGTTGCTTTGATGTTTACTCAACATCGACATCTAGACTTACTGCTCAGTGTTGCATACACGATTGAGATTCAAACACTTCTGGACCTTCCTGCTGTTGGGGGCATCTTTCAAATCCTCTCACAGCTAAACGTATTGTTTTGTTCTTGTGCAGGCTCCACCTTACACTTGTTATCACTGCGGTAGTGTGCTGTTGGATGATGTATGTCTTTGACCCTTCCCCTTGATTTTTTCGGTGATTTTTTTGGAAAATTTAATCAATTTGGATTTGCTTCAGTTGGTGGACTTTTAATGTTACTCCTTTTCAAACTTTTGCTCCCGGATATTAACTTAGCATGCTCCTTTCATACTTGGTAGGTGGGCGATCGTATACCTTGCACAGATGAAACCACTCATTGTTCCAATCCTAACCGAAGGTGAGTGATATAGAAGAATTTGTTCTTGCTGAATTGAGCCACGCATAATTGTCAGACTTTCCATTCGGGATTTGGATGTATAATTTTCGAAGAGAGTGGGTTGGGTACATAGGTTTACTGGCTGATGTACTACCTTGAACCGGTATATTTGTTTGCTTCATCCTCCGAAAACCGGAGTACTCCGGTCTGTTTTCTTTATAAGTTGGCCGTAGATAATGCGGTTTGTATGTACCTTGTTTTATTGATGTGAAATAAAAAAGTTAATTCCTGGGCATATTCTATGTGCATGAAACTCGAATTGCCTTCGAGTTGGGTTGTTTTTGTTTTTCCGGTTTTGTCTTGTTGGTACCATATTATATTGGGCCTCGTTACTTGGGTTTCCAGACATTGAGCCCATGATTTATGTAAAAGAGGAGGTGTCATTAGTCTATAAAAGGGACTCCTCACCCTCACAATCCAGAGGCCTCACATCCCCAAACAGAGGCCTCACATCCAGCAACCCTCTCACAAACAGAGAAACTCTCTCAAACTCTCTCTTTCTCTAAGGGACTCCCCCTCACACTTGTAATCCATACATACAATTACCGAGAAATACGATCAACATCAGTGTGGACGTAGCCCAAACATTGGGATGAACCACGATACATCTTGTGTTTTTTACTTTCTTGCAGATTCACGGTCAGATCTATGTTGTTCCAAGATCCTTCTGGTTTTGTGCATCAACATTTGGCGCCGTTTATGGGAAACGACACAAAAAATCATGTCGGTTCTCTTTCATTTTTTTTATCTCACCACCGTGAATATGCAGAAACCCAAGAACCAAACACCAACAGAATCAACATAAACGATGGCTCTTACTTCTGAGTTGCAAACTCTCACCAAGGCTTTCTCAAGACTTGGAGTTGATGAGAAGGCACTAGTAGCAACACAGGGAAAATCGCATCCTGATGAAATGCAATCCTTCAGGAAAGCAACTCCCCACTCTTTCAAGGTAGATGAACGTTCCTTTAAGCGCTGGGAAGATCACCATGTCAAGCTTCTCAAGCATGAGTTCCTGCGTTTTAAGAAACCCAAAAATCCAAAACTTTGGAGAACCCCAAGAAAACCAAAAGCAGGCACAGGCAAAACGTCGAACAGCTAAGCTACACCACTCTCTTTTTCTACATTCAACAGCGAGTGAGATCAGCCGCAGCGGCGACAATGTTCAGAGCTCAATCTTCGTCGTCCCTTTTTGGGACGCCGTCGTCAACCCCAACGTTCGGCACCCTGTCGTCGACCCCAACCTTTGGGATGCCGTCGTCGACCCCGACATTCAGGATGCCATCTTCGACCCCATCGTTCTTTACTCATTCGACCCTGGTCTTTGGAACTCCGTCGACGTCTGCATTTCCGCCGATGGCTTCGGCGGCTCCTTATTCAACACTCCGTTCTATTCTTAAACTCAGCAGCAGCAGCAGCAGCAGCAGCAAACGCCGTCGTTTCAGCAGCCTCAGTCTGCTGGCGGCTTTGGGTTTCAGGCTTCGTTCTCTATGATGCAACAGCCGACGCCCTTTCCTAATTCTCAATTGACGACTTAGATGGCTCATGTCGCTCATCTCACTTTCTCTCTCGCCGATCGCAATATTCAAGCAATTTTTTATGCTTACAAGGACGAGCCTGGAAACCCTAAATATGCTTTTAAACATTTGTTGTTTAGTGTAACTGATCCGCAGTTCAGGGTGAAACCTACTGGTGTATCCGGAGTTGGCTGATGTCATCCCCGTCGTGAAAACCTCCATCGGCGGCACTCACATCATAGGTCGCCTCTGTGCTGGAAACAAAAACGAGCTTATTTGGCCTCACACTACCACCGACCAAGAACTTCAGCACTTGAGGAACAACTTACCTGATAACGTTGTTGTTCAGCGTATTGAAGAGAGACTATCGGCTCTTGGTAATTGTATCGCGTGAAGTGATCATGTTGCTCTTACACACACTGATCTTGACAAACAGATGTGAAATTGGGCGGTGATGCCATCGGAAATGGTGAGTCTGAAGGGTTTAATCAACCACCCACATGGATGGCTTTTGTCGACCACCCACATGGAAAAACTAGGGATGTGTTTGCTGTAAAGCAGGCATTCAAATCTGCAAAAGAGCATGCTCTAAAAAATGGACCCATTATTCTTGAAATAGACATTTACAGACGTGCATGAAGCTTTATCAAAAGCTTACAGACGTGAAATGGACCCATTTTCCTTTGTGATAGTGGCATGCAACGTGCAGGAAGCTTTATCAAAAGCTACAGACCACCAAATCCAAAAGAAAGATAGGTTTTTATTTCATCTGACATCTGCCATCATTATATAATTACTGTCGGCCATGCTTGAAAGAAACCCATCATTATGTTTTCTCAATATCATTGTTTATTTAATATCTTATTATTTTATTTGTGTCATGATGACTAATTATAAAATAATAATTTTATTATTTTTATGTCATGATGACTTATGATTAAATAATATAATTATTATTTCTTATATCACATGATTACTACCACGTTATTGATTTATACAACATGTCATTTATCAAACAACTGAATAAATCATTTATTCATGATTATATATATACACACACATTTAGGCAATACCTAATATATTGTTGATTTATGCAACATGTCATTTATCACATAACAGAATAAATCATTTATTCAAAAAAGGCACATAATACAATATTTTGCCTTGACAAACTTTGTCAATTTGATTTATTCATTATACGGTCGTACTGATACTGTCATTTATTGTCAGGAATTATTGAGCAACTAGATCCACTGATCAACATTGTTGCTGATTAAATAAGTCTACCAATTTATAGACTGATGAGCCACGTGCTCATGGTGATCTCTTGTCTGACCGGACACCCACTTGCTTATTACCAACCAGGTGATCAAAAGTACATCCAGTACTCCAAAATTATTCAGCAGCCTGCCACTATTATCACCCATTAGGTGATTAAAAGAACATCCAGTACTATAAAATTATTCAGCAGCCTACCGCTATTATCACCTACTAGGTGATCAAAAGTACGTCAAGTACTCCAAAATTATTCGGCAGCCTGCCGCTATTATCACCAACAAGGTGATCAAAATTACGTCTAGTATTCCAAAATTATTCGGCAGCCTGCCGCTATTATCACCAATCAGGTGATCAAAAGTACGTCCAGTACTCCAAAATTATTCGGCAGCCTGCCTCTATTATCACCAACCACGTGATCAAAAATACGTCAAGTACTCTAAAATTATTCGGCAGCCTGCCTCTATTATCACTAACCAGGTGATCAAAAGTACGTCCAGTACTCCAAAATCATACATAAACATTCATGAACATCACTCATGTCAATCATACATAAACATTCATGAGCATCACTCATGTCAATCAACATAAACATTCATGAGCATCACTCATGTCAATCAGCTTCGAAAGCTTCATTTACAAAGCTCCGACTTCAAAGCTTCACTTTCAAAGCCTCACCTATAAAACTTCACCTTCAAAGCTTCACCTACAAAGCTTCAGTGCATGGTATACAAAGACCGTCTCCGAACAACTGCCACTTCGGCCCATACATGGATTAAATCTAAAGTCTCCAGCCAATAGACTCTATTGACTGAAGACTTGGGGGATTACACTATGTACCATATATTGGGCTTCCGCAACTGGGCCTCATGAAAAATACTTGGGGGACTTAGCCCATTATTTATGTACTTAAGAGCGAACCCTTATTCTATAAAAGGGACCCCCTCACTTTCATTAGAGAGCGCCCATTATTCATGTATTGATGAGCGAACCCTTATTTTATAAAAGGGACTCCCTCACCTTCATTAGAGAGAGACTCTTAGCCCATCACTTAGATATTGAGGAGCGAACCCTTATTCTATAAAAGGGACTCCCTCACCTTCATTAGAGAGTATCGCCGCCAACTGAGCAACTGCCTCGCCGCGAGCATCACTCCTAACCCATCACTTATGTATTGAGGAGCGAGCCCTTATTCTATAAAAGAGACTCCCTCACCATCATTAGAGAGTATTGCCGCCTGCTGAGCAACCGCTTCGCCGCAAATATCAACTCTAGCCCATCATTCATGTATTGAGGAGCGAACCCTTATTTTATAAAAGGGACTCCCTCACCTTCAATGCCACAAGCCGAGCCAACCAAGGCAGCATAAGCCACAAGCCGTGCAGCCTCGCAACATGTGCTACTTCTAGTTAAGCATCACTTCACATTGAGCATCGTCTTATATCGAGTATCAGTTCTAGATGACATCTAGTTACTTCGGCCCACACATGGACTGAATTTCAAGTTTCCAGCCAAAAAACTCTCTTGACTGAAGACTTGAGGGACTAATGTTGGTACCATATTATATTGGGCCTCGTTACTTGGGCTTCCAAACATTGAGCCCATGATTTATGTAAAAGGGGATGAGCCCTTAGTCTATAAAAGGGACTCTTCACCCTCACAATCCTGAGGCCTCACATCCCCAAACAGAGGCCTCACATCCAGCAACTCTCTCACAAACAGAGAAACTCTCTCAAACTCCCTCTTTCTTTGGGGGACTCCCTCTCACACTTGTAATCCATACATACAGTTACAGAGAAATACGATCAATATCAGTATAGACGTAGCCTAAACATTGGGGTGAACCACGATACATCATGTGTTATTTACTTTCTTACAGATTCACGGTTGGATCTATGTTGTTCCAATACCCCTCCGGTTTTGTGCATCAACACGTCTCATTGTTTTTCATATTTCAAACTAAGTACAGTTGTGCCATTGGTCTTAATTTGCCATGCATTTTCGGTTGGGCCTTTCTTCACAGTAAATTAATGTATTTGGGCTGCATTTTTTGGGCCGAGTGTGGGTAGTGAAATGACCCTAACATTATTTGAGTTGAGATCATTTATGTGTATATGTGTTCGTAGTTCAAGTACTGTTTGGTACGCAGACGGGATGGGACAGAACGGAGGTTCTGTGTATGTTTGGTACGCGCAGGACGGAACATGATGATTGTTCAATTTTGCGTTTGGTACGCGTTAGACAGAACAGAACCAAAATATTGAATGACTGCGAAGCCATAGCTAGAGGTGCAGAGACTGCGACGCTTCCAGAAGCTGAGCTACTGCTGCAGCATACAGAATTGTATCCCTCAAACTCATCCTCATGGCCCCAAGAGCCCATGGCCCCGAGACCAAGCATGACCGGTCTGACTCACTACGGCTCCGCCCCGAGCTCCCTCCTAAACTCAGTCGTCGATTACGTTATCGGAATCGCCGCCGACTTCGACTTCTCATCCCTCCGATCACAGCCCTTGATCGACCACTACTTCTCTGGAGACGGTCACAACGACTCTTCCTCCCTTACTAGCTCTGAGTCAACTTATCCACCGACAGCTATAGGGACGCAGCACTACCAAGCCATTGCTTCGATCATACGGACTGAATGAGATTGGATCTTCTAATTCTTCTTCTTGTTCGTCGTCGTCGACAACTCTGGTTCGCCATCGAAGCTCTCTAGCTGGCCTTCCTAGCCATCTCACAGATTCTCAGATTTCTTGCCTTTGGATAGCTTCCCCATTTTCTAGATGCCATGAAAAACTAAGGCTCAGATGGAAACGAGGAAGAAGAAGAAGGAGACAGAGAGGTAGAGATTTGAGGAAAAAGACAATGGGAGAAGGGCATTTTTGTTATAAAATATTATAATTTTGTGTTCCACGGATGTGGAACGAGTTGTTCCAGGAGGTGAGGTGGAACGAAAATTCACCCAAAACTCGTCCCATGAAACAACGCATTCCACCCGTTTTAGGCGCACCAAACGTGGGACGGAACGCCTCGTCCCACTCCGTTCCGTCCCGTCCCCCGTACCAAACGGTACCTCAAGGATCAGAGGATTCTAGGCTTCTAGCTGTTGAAGAGAGAGAAAGAGAGATCGTGGCCGTTAAAGAGAGAGAGAGATCCGGTCCCTTAGGTTGAGTGAGATGGGTCAGTTAATCTTTAGACTCCGGAAGAACAAGAAAGCCGGATGTTTCTCTTTGACATTAAATTAAGTATGTTACTCTTTGACGTATGAAGTTTCTCATGTTCATTTCAATATCAGTATCTCAGATAAGTTGATATTGTAAATTATTCCAATCTAATGTTCCGAGATGTATTAGCGTACTGCCCTAACGAACTACAGGCTTGATATACGTCTGCCTAAGCCACAACTTTTAGTTTTTCTAATTTAAAAGATAATTTTCTATATTTTCCTCATCTAATAAATTGCTTTATTTCCCAATACATCAAGATGAGGAAGGCAAAAAATTAGAGTTATTTGGCCGAGTGAAACTCGGCTTCACTCGGCTAAATTAGAATCCTACAGGGAATTGGTCGAGGATTTATTTATTTTGTAGGCATCAGCGAATAAGGATTTATTCAAACGAATGTTACCAAATTAGAATCCTACAGGGAAACTGAAAGATTTAATGGATAACCCAAAAGTAATCCAAAACCTACGAGAAAACTATGATTCATACTTAATATGGGACTTGGATTATATAGGTAATCAAGCATATGTCTCTCTATAAATGTAGATGTTTAGACACAGAGCTATCTTGTATTACCATCCTCACCCCTCTCGTCCTCGTAGGGCAAACTTTTTACCGACTTAACTGATGGCTCTCGTTTGTCCAATAAAACGTATGCCTCCCTGGTCGGTGCTTCCTCACGATCTTATAGCTTCTATCGCCAAGCGCTTGTTTGCCTTCGAAGATTTTATTGCTTTTGGTGCCGTTTGTACATCATGGAAATCAGCTGCGACCAAAGAAAACTTTACTACAAGACGTCAAATTCCATTACTCATGCTTCCGGAGAAGGAGAAGGAGAAGGAGAGCACCACCACCACCACCACCGCTACCTCTACGGTGCGTGAGTTCTACAACTTGAAAAACGGTAAGGTATTCCAACTTAATATGCCAGACTTAGTTAGGGGAAAGTTGTGTTATTCTTCTCTAGGATGGCTAATGACTCAATCTGATAAAGACTCGAAACTCGATCTCTTGCATCCTTTAAACCATTCTCGTATCGAGCTTCCAGACGCTGAAACATTTAAGAAACATCACTCGGACTTGGACCTATCTAATTTGAAAACGCTGTTTGGTGATTTCCTCGTAAGGAAATTTGTCTTGTCGTCGAGCCCTTCTTGTTCGTCCGACTACACAGTCATGATACATAGTTGGGAAAGACTGGCATTTTGTAGACCGGGAATTGGCGACCAACAATGGAACGTCCTTATGAAGTCAGAAAAAGAAGATCACTTGTATTTTGATATAACGTACTATAAGGGAAAGTTTTATGCCGTGGACGCTTATGGTACAATCTTGGTATGTGAAATTGAAGATCCCATGCAAGCAAGGACGAGGGTTATTGTTCCAAAGTTGCCGGAAGAACTTGGATTCCCTTTCCTCTGCGAGAAAGAGTACCTTGTGGAATCAGCAGGGGCCTTATTGCTCGTCACGCGTTCTTTTATACCTACCTTTGAGTTTAGGGTTTTCGAGGTGCCATTGAGCAACGGAGATTGGTCCGACGACGCTAGGGTTAAAAGCCTGGGAAATAGAACTCTATTCCTAGGTTATAATTCTTCATTTTCTGTCGAGTCCTCAAACTACGGATGTAAAGCTAATTGCATATATTACACGAATCATCCGCCAGCACTTGTTCGTCAAGAGGAAGAGATAGACATGGGTATTTTTTATATGGAGGACGGAAAGGCCGAGGCTGACCTAAGAGAACCCATCAATTCCCTAACTCCACATTTGTGGGTTGAGCCGAGCTTTTAAATGGAATGTCTTGGCATTTTTCCACCTGCAAACTTGATTATATATGCTTCAGTTATGTCCCTTGGACGCGTAGTACAGTTGCTCATAGATTAGCTCTATTTGGTAATAATGTCCATTGATTTTTATAACATAAATTGTCATGAGTATATCATGTAATTAGTTATATTTAGTTATATTTTAGTCGTCTATAAATTTTAAAATACGTGAAATTAAACTTAATTAATAATGTGGAATCTAATCGGTAGATTTTATTAAGACAAAAAACTATGTTGAGTTTTAAGTAAAGAAAATTCATTTTTAAGAGACAATCATCAAATGACAAAAAACTATGTTGGGTTTTAAGTAAAGAAAATGAGTTGGGTTTTAAGTAAAGAAAATTCATTTTTCTGGAATGTGGGAGACCAAATAGAAAAGAGTGTAAAGTGGAATATGACCTCACGGTCCGTTGGCAAACGGTAGAACCTCTCCTCGCGCTCGCATAGTCACATCCACCTTTTGGCTTGGTGCCCACGGCTGCAGGTCCCTCGTGATCCGTGCGTACACATTTGTTGAAAAAATTCTTGACATGAAAAAAAGTGTGAATTCCAGAGAAAATAAATATTACTGCTTAATTTAAACAAGACTGGTATTGTGCTGGTCTCCAGTTAGAAATTGAAGCAATTAGGCTGGGCTGGACTGGGTCCACAAAACAATATAGACCATTAGTCTTTGATCGGACCAGCAGAGTCAAGCTCCGGATTACACAAACAGAGACAAAGCGAAGCTTCGACGTTAACGTTCTGGTCGCCGGCCACAAAAAGTATCTACGCGAAACACATTGCTATGCAAGCATGCATAGAAGTTGAAGAAACAACCATGTTAATGTTCTGGTTCGAGCTATAGTTCTATACTAAATTAATCTAAATAACGTAAAAGATAATTTAAATTTAAGTACAAAATGTATTTATAGAAACGCACATGCCACAAATAAGAGACGTAATCATCTTGCATCATCTTTAATTAAAATATTCACGAACTATATTGTTATTTCTAACATGTCTAAGTTAAAATCGACTGACTCCAGCCACAAACTTCAACTAACCAGGCAAAATTGGCACTTATTTTTATCAAAATGGAAGTGCTATTCGAGCAGTTAATAAAATAAATAAAAGCAGTAAATAACTTTTTCTATACGTGTCAACAAAATTACAAAGTTTCCAACTTCGATAATTTATTAAATTCTGGGATTCCTCAGTTGCACTAACTAATTAATCATACAATATGAAAGTGCTTCTTCTATTTTCCAGCTACGATCAAGAAAGAAGAATTAACTTTAACAAAGTTACTAACACCTTTCATAAACTCAGTGAATGCAGTATATTCTCTGTACGCCATGACGTCCGCTTCACACCGCACCATAAGAGACGGCAAAAACAGCCATACCCCTGTCGCCACCACAAATGCCATCGCCAATGGCCCCGAAACAGCGGCAGGCAACCGCCACTTACCGTCAAAAGCCTTCTTGATCACAATCTCAACGGCCACACATATTCCGTGGAGGAGGAAGAAGCACGTCAGCTCCCACGTGGGCCACGTCCGTCCAATGTAATAGAAGATGAGCTCATGCATCACCGCCGATACGAAAAACGACGCGATTACTGCCGGTAGTGGGGCCAGCTTTTTCCCTAGGGCACGGCTGGAGATTTTCCGGACGGGTTCGTATACCGTCGGGTGGAGGATCTTGCTCACCATGATGTTCCATCTGCGTCCCCAGAAGTCCTGGAGTGAGGTGGCGAGGTAGGGCTCGTCGAACTGCGGCTCGAAATCAACGCCAAGGAAGACTCGGGCCAGGGATGCGACCAAGGCGAGGATAAGTTCAAGGCCGGTGTACATGTAAATGGAGTAGAGGAAGAGTAAGATTTTAGGGTGAATAAACTGTTTTTTGTGGTACACTTGTACTGACGTTGCAAAAATCAAAGCCTTGATCACGTAGTTGAGAGTCGACTTCTTGCCTTTTGGGAGAGGTTTTGAATTAGAAATTCTTTGCGCTGGACGTTCCGTCTTCTTTTCAGGGTTTTTGGGGTCGTTTCGGAATTTGATTGGAAGGCAAGCTAAGGGGATGAAATGATAGATGGAAGTGGGAGGGGTGGTGGCGAGGGGGCCTTTGTTAAAGGCAAAGAGGAGGAGCTTGAAGTTGGCAAGCCAAGCGAGGAAGAAAGACGATGGGCCGCCGAGAAAAATGGTGGTGAGATTGAGAGGGAGGTAGAAGAAGAAGAATACGACGGGGAGGATGGCGAGGAGTCTGGTGGTGCCGGGAGAAGTGAGGTTGCCGACGGTGTGACAGTAGGATAGTGATGCCACAACCAAAATCCAAACCATGATAAAGTTTGGGATTTCTCCTTCCAATTTCATCATTTCTGTGAACATTTCTTGTGAGACTCTGAGAGAGTATTAATTTTTGAGATGGAGGAAGATTGTGATATTGTATTATATATTCTGTGGATCGTTGATTTGATGGTTTTTCATTAGACAGTCGCCTACCATGACTCTTGGTCAGAAAAAGTTGGAATTCCAAGTCCAAAAACATGTAGGCATGTGCTATAAAGCCTATATTTTAGTTTCATATTAATTATATTAAAGAGAGAAAAATGATTTAAACAGGATGAAAAGGGCACCAGATCTCCTCCAGACCTAAATAAATTGAGCCTAAGGATCAAAGATCTGAATCGTTGAAATTTGATTTAATGGTTACAATTATTATAACTTTTAGAAGGCCTCATGTTTGTAACTATTGGATCAAATTTTAACAGCCTGAATCATTTACTCAGGAGACTCAATTTATTTGGATCCGAAGAGGATCCAGTTCTGATGATGAGAAAGCTTTAACTATTACTTATACATAAATAGATGGAAAAAGATTGTATGCCCTCCCTTTTTCCATGCCCTCTTGTTTTGTGTGATCACGGTTAAGCCACGTTAACATTTTATATTATTTTTTTATAAAAATAATAAGATAAAAATAAATAGTAATATAAAATGTTGACATGATTTAATCATGATCACACAAACAGAAGAGCATTGAAAAAAAAAAAGGCAAATAATCCTTGTCCTAAATAGATACCTTTAAGAATCAGAATAATAATTCAAGACATCAAATAACTTGCTTCTTCTTTTTAAGTCAGCTGTGGGGAACTATGTCTTCAGAAAAACAAACTTTACGACAAATATCATCACATTTTTAGGAGGTGAAATGCTCCCTCGCCAAGTTAGAAATATTATTTAACTCTATGAATCTCGAGTGTTTCTGACACGTCTCTTTGAATTAAGGTTACTTGTTTCTCGAAAAAATAAAAATAAAAGACTTCACCAAACCAAAGTGTGGGTGGGGGAACGTAGAATGAGTGGTGTTGTTTGATATTGGGTATTACCTTTAATTTCGGAACACTTGTTTATTGGCGTTGGAAGGAACCAAGAAAAAACAGATATTAATATTGAGCAGCCCGCCTTTGGTACACATGCAAATTTGCTTTTACTTGACTCAAGGATGGAACCGGATCTCTTTCGGATCCAAATATTCTGAACTTTTTGAAATTTAATCCAACTACTACATTTATTATCTTTTATAGAGACTTCTTGTTTGTAGCCGTTGAATCAAAATTTAACGGTCCGAATCCTTTGCTCCGAAGGTTCAGTTTATTTGAATCCGAAAGGAATCCGATTCCCTCAAGAATGACCTCTTCTAACTCTTTAGGTCGAATTTTCAGAGTGAATTTTGAGCGGCCCATGTTATTCCCCCTTAAAAGTCTCCAGCCATTTTCAAATGACGTAATCTGAGTTGCCAAACAAGTCATTTGCGTGATAAAGAAGTGGTATTGCAATCATTTTTCAAAAAAAGTATGGTCTGATTTGTGGCATGTGCAGAAGCTTCCCGACTTGACCTGGTGCGGTTAATTAGCCCCAGTCTATCAGGGTGCCGGTCCGACTCTTTGAAGGCGCTTCTCCTACGTCACTGATTTAAGTGTTAAAACTAATTAAGTATGTCCAAATCAGTTTTAATCAGGTCGCCATACCAAGTCGTGACTTTCTACATATTTATGATTCTATTACCGTGTGCTGATTTTTGTATGGTTGTGTCTTTTCTATATTATCTTTTTCATTTTTTTCGAATCGTTCGTTGGAAGTATATACAAATGACATTTGTATAAAGTAGATTCATCATTGCTCGGGACCATAATTCATTGATGCAATATTAGAAAGTGAAAATTTTATATGATATTGTATTATTAAATTAAATAATTACAGTGACGGTAAACTCATTTTATGTAAATCGTTCTTCATTCAACAATTGTTTGCACAATATATCACGTTTACAATGTGGAGCAGCTACCGTGTGCACATTTTTTTATTCAATTACCGTTTAAACACTTATATTTATGATTCAATTACCGTGTGCTCATTTTTGTATGTCGTGTCTTTTTTATGTTATCTTTTTCATCTTTCTCAAGCAGCTGGTTGAAAGCATGTACAAATGACATTCAAATTTATATAAAATGAATTCATCATCCCTGGGTGCCTATTAACGCAATATTATAAAGTGAAAATTTTATATGATATTGTATTCTTAAATTGAATAGTTACAGTGACGGTGAACTCATTCTATGTAAATCGTTCTTCATTCAACAGTTATTTGCACACTATATCATGTTTACAATGTGGAGCAACGCTAATTTAGACAAAACAGACAACACAATTAAAACTTCCGCTCAAGCAAATAAGAGAGAAGTTCTAATAGAAATACTCATATTATTACTTAGTACTCCCAAAATTTTAACCTACGAACCAAAACCCATTTTGAAAGTTCAAAAACACGAAGCACCTAATTTATTTATTTATTTATTTATTTTTTGAAATAAAAGGCTGGGAATATTCCGAAACTTTCACCCGTGAACGCCTTCCGACTTTGAATCACTAGCAGATACTGCGGCCATTTCCAGTGGCGTTTCAAGCAAGGGTCAACCCTGGCGTTTCCAATTTAAAACTTGTGACAACATCAACACCCACCAGCAATTTTCAAAACCTACTCCCCACTACTAGCAGCAAATATTCTCAAATGTCCACAAAATTCTGGTAAAATTCTGGAAAGTATAGAACGAACGAATGTCAGCCCTCCGCCTGATGGCAAATATTCTCAAGACAATTTCAGACGCAAAGCTGTATAAAATCGGTTGCTTTAATGTCAAAATTAGATCAAAACTACAAAATGTCAAATCCACAGAACCATACCATACCGAATGTTTCTGAATTTCATGCAAATTCGATCTGCCACCTCAGTCCTCAAATCGTCTCGTGTTACTGGTGCTGCTCGTATATCTGCATGTATGTCTCAGACAGTGCAACCATTTGGGGAAGGGTTTCGGAGACGTGAAGGTCCTGCATCTCATACCTGAAAACAATGCCACAAGTTAGCCCTTACATTTTTCATTTTCTTTTGGTTTATATTAGGCCAACAAAATACGGAATAGATTTTACCATTGTTCTTCGGACTTCCTTTGTACAAACACCCTGTAGGAACCTTCACCAGGTTTACCATCATGTACAATGTTGGCAATGAGATCATACTTTGAGCGCAACCTCTCATTCTCATTGGTGGTTGACAATGGGATGTAGTCTTTCAATTCGAGATTCTTCACAGGGAAGTTCACTGAAAATTAATTCAGATACAAAATATGAGCATTATTGATTAGTCCAATGCAAAATATTTCGATAAACATATAATCTCACCTAAAGTCGGATTCTTCTCCACAAAGAAATTGTTCTTTGTAAAACGTTGGATGTGGAGAATAAGATACTGAGGTAATCGGGCGACTCGATACCTCATCCTTGATATGCGAGGTCGGACCACTTCAGTGATAGTCTCTCCATCAAATTTCTTCAGAATGTTGAAAAGTGGGACCTAAACCAAACCAGACGGAACTGAGAAATGCAAAATACATTTTGAAAAGAAAACTCAAAATAACAGTGCTATAAAACATTTAAACAGAGAATGACCTAAAACTGATGAGGCATGCCTGAAGGGCATGCTTTGGCTTCTTCCGAGGCTGGGTTTAATATTCAAGGAAAACAGAAAACCATTGCGATCAAATCAAGTAACGATATGGAATTAAATTAACCCCTTAGTTCAAAGAAACAACTATCCTCCATTCTGACCAACAAAAATGAGGAATTGCCCAACTACCCACCTTAGGCCTACACATTTATAACTACCCAAGATATATTATTACAGACTCCGACTGAAATGGCACCATTTAAAGTCAATGTATGTATTATGTAACTCAAGCAAATTCCAACTTATTTTATTTAGCCCTGAGAATCCCCTCCACACGCTAGGAAAAAGTTACTCAAGTTGTCATACGAATGAAATAGTGTTCAAGTACCTGGGGTATTATATTTTTCTCCATCACATCTTTGAAAAGCGGTGGTGGGGGCAAATCCAATCCAAGCATCAAGAAAGGCATTTTGTAAGTTTCCTTCACGATACCGTTATTTGCAGTAGCAGCACCTGTATTCTGGTCATCAACATTTTCTATTTTCTCAATACCTTTATTAGGAATCTCCTTCACAACCTCCAGTTCCCCCTATTCACAGAATATTACATATTATAATCTCAAAAACAAGTGCAGGTTAAGTTGAAGCAACAACAATACAGCAAACAAAGGAAAATAAGTAATAGAAAGAAACCTGAAAGCACTCAAATATGATGCTGCTATTTTTCTTCGAAGTTCTAAGATCTGCATGCAGCGTATTAAGCAGCCATGACATGAATTCAACTGGGTCAGACTGTGCCCCAATTCGAAACCTTTTCTTACTGGCTTTCATAACTGCCTGTAGGAACTCGTGCGGGCTGACCTGTAGACATTACCAATTTAGAACATATGAGCTTTTGTGTTTAATAACAATACCTAGTGACATAAATATGGAATCTACAAGAATCAAGATCAAACCTGTCCTTTGAAGTTTCGTGCATGCCATATCTTTCTTGTTAGCTCCCCAAATCGATGAACAAGCGGAGACTTGCAGTGTTGATAATTCTTAGGGATAAGGAAAAAATTTCTTAGAGGAGTGACTCTCATTAAAGATTGTATAGTGACATTCACGAAATCAGTCTCCTTAATGTTATTGAGCCCCACCTGTTTTTGGCAAAATCATGAAAACATAGGTACCAACAATTAGGAGCCAGAACTAAAACCTCACTTGCTGTATCTTGCTAAAATACAAGTAGTACTAAAGTGCACCCATCATACAAATCAATTCCTAATAGATGCTGCAAGCATGAAAATACAATACTTATGTGGTTCAGCACAATCTAGTCTAACCTTATGGATGAGAGAGAAAATCTATATAATCTAACCACTGGAATCATGCTGACTGGTGATTCCTTTGCTCATATAAAAGTCTATCAAGACTGTCAAGCAACTCTATGATAGCTCTATTTGTTGGCTAGCCACGTAATAGATTTATCATAGCTAAATACTTATTTGGCAAGGAATAAAGGTCCTTCCCCGAGTAAGTAAATACAAAGGAAACGAAACTCTATAGTATTCACCACATATGGAATTGAGAAAAGCAGCAAGATAACGCATATGGAATCTTGTGCAAGTAAGAACAAAAAGCAATACCATTCCAGGAAGGTAATCGGAACCATCAAGTGTCCTGGACCATTGCTTGTTTTTGTCAATCTGCTCCACTTGTTCCTCAGTAAACCTATAAAGAACCAAATGAATTAAAAATTATTTTTATTTAACCATGCAATCATGCATACATAAAAAGATACTCAAGGAAGACCAGAAAAATAAGAAAATATAATCAGACCTTGGGTTTAGGACATGCCGAATATCATCCAATGATGGATCACTTATTTCATATCCATCGGGAAGGCAATAAACTTTCTCCGTTTGAAGATTGATATAAACATGGTGTCCGGCTTCAAGGCTATGAGTATATGCATGGGACTTCCTCCCTCTGCCTTGATAATATTTCCCACAAACCAAACATGCATACACATTCAAATTTGACAGGGACAGAGAACAGAACTTCTCAAAATCAAAATCTAAAACCTGGACAAAGATAAGCAAGCAATCAGTATCAATACACCAGATACTTTTGTCTGAATAATACACATACAAGCTGGAATACCATATTGTAACAGATTAGAATAGTAATATACCTGACGATTGACGGCATCAAGATATGGGCAATCCCTCCTGACCTCGATTTCACGCCCCCGCCTTTGGTAAAGTCCTTGTTCAAGGTCATCATCATCATCATCCTCTACTTCTTCAACTTGACCCCCAATTTGTACACCCTTTTGATTAGCGCCACCTACCCCATTAGAGCCATTCACAGGTGGCCTTCTGTGGTTGTCCTCGTCGTCCACATCGCCGTAATTAAAACCCGGAAGTAAAGTGCCTTCAGTGGCAGGTGGCTGCAACGAATGCTCATTTAGTTTTTGCCTCTTTCGGTCCGATTCAAACCCTTCCATGTTCACACTAGCATTACCTTCATGTTCCCTCTTAGAGCTCATTCTCCTAACCCAATTTAAATCCCACTATTTCAACAATAATAGAAACAAATTAGGGAAAAAATCAAAATTTGAATTTCTGAAACCCTAGGTGCATATCACGACGCGGCCAGCAACAGAAAGATAGAAAACAGTTCTAATGTAAACCTATAAAAAGTTAATAAACGATAAAAAAACAGTCGACTGGAAACTTAATTGCAACATTCCGAGTTTTAACAGCAAAAAATAAAGCATAATGCTCTGTTTGGTAGCCAAGAAAACGCGGGAAAGTGAGAGAATCACAGTGTTACCGTTACGTGCGTTAGGATCTTTCATTGCTTGATCGACCGAATTAAATTGAAAATTTCTTGAAAATTACATGTGCTTGAGAGAATCCAGACGAAATTAGCTTGGCGAAGATTGCAGAATTAGTACCTGGACCAGTTTGGTGTTCGCAGTCGGAGGAGAGAGAGCTTTCGATTTTGTTTCGAAGGAAAACTGGAAGGGAAGGCTCGGTCGAGACTCGAGAGGGAGTTAGAGGAGTAACGGATTGGGCTTTCCGGAACCCTTCAGGGTAAATATGGGCCTAATACTTAATAGGTCCAAAGAGACCTCCCGGGCCATTATTTTAGGGGGTGTTTGTTACACCTCCTTAGGAGAGACTGGCTTGGACTAGCTTAAATAAGACTATAATCCTATGTTTGGTAAGGCTCTGGACTAGAATAAGTGGGACTCGCCTCGACTACGAGGCACTCCACTCTTCGCTAAACCTTATTAGCTAGTCCCCTGCTTTCGCTTGGTATTAAGCAGGACTACGGAAACGAGGCGAACATCCAGTTCCAGTTCACGGGCTTCGCTTCTTTTTCTGCATCGTTGTCATCATGGCCAGGCCGTCGGTGGTGCTTGGAATCGGGAAGTTGGCTTTTTGAAAATTGGAGGAGTTCTCGGGAGGGTTGGGTCTTTGGAATTGAGAGGGCTGAGATTTTTTTTATTTGATTTGGGGATTTTGAAAATCGAAGGGCAAGACCTCCAAACCACAAACTCACCCCATCTTCCAGATATGCTCACGAATTTCAAGTGCAAAGGAGAGGGATGGAAGATTTGGATGTTGATTGTGAAAAGCTTCTAGTATGCAAACCAGATCTTGATTGTATAAAGGCTCTGCATTTTGACAGCGAGGTAATTTGGATTCCAATACCCCAATACAAATTCTCTTAATCGATGAAGAAAATTAAGAGATTGATGTAGGATTTAACAGAGAGAAAATGATGGGGAAGAGATAAACGATGAAGGATATAGGAAGGAAGGGAAAGAAAATGTTCTTGGTTCCATTCATCTCCAGACTTCACCCCTTTTATTATTAATTTTTGTTTAATTTTTAAGTGAATTAAAAATGGCCAAAAACTTAGTCCAGCTTAGTCCGATACTGCACCAAACGTCTTACTAAGTTAGTCCAGCTTATTCTAGTCTAAGCCAGTCCAGCTTAGTTCCTGAAGCTAGTCCAGTCCGAGATAGTCCGGTGCAACAAACGCACCCTTAATGTTATAGTAAGTCCGCTATGTGATGTTAAGAATAAACGTTTTATCTCATGACAATTGTTATTAACGCTTTAAAAATCTCATTTTGCACTCCAAACTTTTTATAATTATAAAGAAAAATACACTTGTAAAGAGTGTAGAATGAAATTTTTGGAGTGCTAATAACCATTTCCTATATCATTAATCAATAAATATGTGTTAAGTTAAAGTTGGAATTATTTCATGTATTATAGGAATGTAGTTTCTAAATGTAATTAGTGTTCGTATAACCCTAATGTAATATTTTACAGAAATCAATACACGAGCCATATTTCTACCTAGTACTCCGTAATTATTTGGCTTTAATTTAGAGAAGTGTTATCAGCACTCTAAAAATATCATTCTACACTCTTCACAAGTGTATTTTTCTTTCCTAATATATGAAGTTTGGAGTGTAGAATGAGATTTTTGGAATGCTAATAATAATTTCCTTAATTTAACAAGTCATATTACTACAATATGTGTTATAATAAGTGACCTGGTAACACCAACATGTATCGACATAACATTTACATCAAAGAAATACTCAAATAATATCTTTGATCATAACACATGACGGTCTGATTTTCACGTTTCAAAAATCAGCCACTCAAAACCTAATACTATCATGAGATCAATCGAATCCGGAATTGGAAGAGGGCTAGTGCTCACGCATTGTTGTGGCACTCCTTTTTCCCCACTCGCTCATAACCCTACCTAAATGGAAAAAGGAAAGAAAACAAAAACAGGAAAGAAGAAGTGCAACAACCTACAAGGAATCTAATAGAGCGTATATAAATATAGTTCTAGATTGTAGACATAGGGCAGAGCCACAATTTACAAACCTCTTGTATTAGTCTCAACCATCTCGATCGTTATTTCTTCTTAAACAGTTTCTTTGAGTTACAGACTTGATGGCTCAGTGGTCCGATCTTCCTCATGATCTCGTCGTCTCCATCGCCAAGAGATTGCTTCTCTTGGAGGATTTTATTGTTTTTGGTGCGGTTTGTAGATCATGGAAATCCGCAGCGACCAAGGAGAACTTTACTAGAACACATCAAGTTCCATTACTTTTGCTTCCGGAGAAGAAGGGCACTACCCTCCGTGAGTTTTACAGCTTGAAACATGGCAAGGTTTTCAAACAAAATATGCCAGAATTAGTTACGGGAAAGTTGTTTTATTCTTCCCTAGGATGGTTGATGACTCAGTCTGATAAAGATTCGGAAGTTAATTTGTTGCATCCTTTAAATCATATGTGCATTGAGCTTCCAGACGTTGAAACATTTAAGAATCTTCACTCGAAAGATGAACATCGAAAACTGTTTGGTGATTTCATCGTGGGGAAATTTGTCTTGTCATCAAGCCCTTCATGGACATCGGATTATACTGTCATGATTCACAGTTGTAAAAGACTGGCAATTTGCAGACCGGGCTTGGGAGACCAACAATGGAACATCATAGATTCGTCGAAAACAAATGATCGATTGTATTTCGATATAACTTATTATGAGGGAAAATTTTATGCAGTGGACTACTTCGGCGAAATCTATGTATGTGAAACTGAAGATCCTAAGGCGCCAGCAAAAACAAGGATTATTGTCCCAAGGTTGCCGTACGAACTTAAAAGCCCTTACATCATTGAGAAACTATACCTTGTGGAATCGGCGGGGGCCTTGTTGCTCGTCATGTGTCCTTTAGAAACCATTGAGTGCTTCAGGGTTTTTGAGGTGCCAATGAGTGATGGAAATTGGTCGAACTCAGAGGTAAAAAACTTGGGAAACAGAAGTCTATTCCTAGGTTGTAATTCTTCATTTTCTGTTGAGGCGTCAAACTACGGATGTAAAGCAAATTGCATATATTACACGAATCGTCCACTTCAACGTCAACAAGGAGAGGACATGGGTATTTTTAACATGGAAGATGGAAAGGTCGAGTCGTACATAAAAGAATCACTCAATTTCCTAACTCCGCATTTGTGGGTTGAGCCTTGCTTATAAATGGTACAGATGTGCAAAACCCTAAACCGACGTTCAGGCATGCACGCCATGCAGATCACCAGCTCCAGAAAGCCAACCGATAGATGAGTCTATGACATCCCATCGTCCGTTACACCCCTTGTATATATGCATGTAGGTAGCAGTTAATGAAATCATTCCGTTTTTTAATTTTAGTTTTTATTATTTTGGCGCTATAGATAAATGAAAACTATGTGGGTAAAAGGACTATGAAAAGTGTGAAGAAATTAGTGTATATTGAATGTCAAATCGGACGTCCCCGAAAGGACTTTCTTCCATGTCTTTTCACTCTATCTTTAATACAAAATATCAAAACTAAACGAAATGGTTATGTTGTCTCTAACACAAAAACATGTACACTAGGAAACGAACTAGGAAGAAGAAAGAAGAAGAGAAAGATTTGGAACAATAGAGAAATGTACACTCTTTGCTTATATATATATAATGTCAGGTCGCTGAACAGAGAGTTCGTTATTTTGGTTAGTCCCTTTAAACGCGTGAAAGAGAAATACAAGGGTTTGATTGTTTGAAAATGCTTTTAGAGGAGTACTTTTCAGGACCCACTTGTCTTTTAACTAAAAATTAGTTTCAAAAATATTTTCACTAAAAGTGCTTTCAGCTATTTTAAAAGCACTTCTAAATGAGCTCGTAGTTTATGAGGTTATTACTTAGTGGAAGAATGAGCGGGAGAAACTTCACTACTAATTCACAACTAATCTGGGAATGTCGGGTAAGAAAGGCCCACTTTCCCTGCTGAAATTTTTTTCACTGCATTTCTTTCAACTTTTAATTCAGCACGGAAGCAGTCAATTAACACGAGAAAATTAAGTTAATCATACAAACAATTGTAATCCCAGAGAATAAGGAGAGTTGTGCCAAAGCAAGCAAAGCTCAATTTGTTAACCAACATACACCTAGTAAGCAGTGGAATAATTCTCACATGTTTACAATGAAATGCAGATCATCTCAGCATGGGAAAACAATGTACAACAAATCGATAAAACAGATAGACTTTTACGCCAATTGCCAGTCTTTTCGGATATCAAAGGTGTAATTGATTTCCAAGTAGCACTTGTTGTCATCGTCAACAAACTGCACCACAAAAGCAAAAGGGAAAAATGTGAGATAGTGAGTGGAGTTCATGTCCAAGAGGGCTTTTTGCATAATCCTAATGTATTTCATTCTTGTTCATTCTTTCCGCATAAGGGTACGGTTTTCTGAATCTGCTTTGAAAGATCTGAGGTTATGGAAACATCAAGCGCCGGTTTAACTTACCTTGCTTCGAGCTGAATAAGATCCCCTAGCAAATATGCCAGATGGGGTTGTGTCCTCAGGCAACACATGTGTGTAAGGTTCTGACTGTGGACTAAATGTTCCAAGCATCTCTCTTGTGCTATCAACTGCGAAGAAAATAATCCATGAGAACAAAAACATCGAAACTCCTTAAGGCTTATCTATGCTGTTACATAATATGAATGTGTGTGTGTGTGTGTGTGTGAGAGAGAGAGAGAGAGTACCTTTCACAGCAGTTTTCCAGACTGTGTTTGTGTATTTGAGACCTGAAACAATGTTATTGCTGACCTGAATAGTGAATTCGAGGCTGTAACGGCTACCTTCTTTTAAAGTAAACCACAACCCTTTGGGATTTCCGTTCTCAGGAATCGGAAGAATTATATCAGATCTGCCAGGGGATTTAATTGCAAGGCTCATGATCTTAACATCTGGTTCTAGAGTTTCTGCACAAACACACAGAAACACAAAGTAATTCAATCAGAAAACATAAAGACCGCTACTGCTAGCCAAAATCAGTGTCATATTCATACAACGAAAACATTCGGAGAGAAATTAATCAAACATTACAAACATCTCTTTTACTGAACGTTGAAGATGCATCGATAAACAGATGAAGATATAAAGAAAAAGCTTGCAAACAACTTATATACCTTATAAAACATGAAGCGGATTTTAACTAACCTAATCAAAAGATTAATTTAGACCAAAATTTACTCGCATTGCACTAATCAAGCGCACAATGTACGAATCAAGCCAGAAATATAAAAAAAATTACTGTTTTTCGCAGCATAGAACATGTTTGACCTCTGATGTATACAAGAAAGATAGGATTCTAGTTGACGAAAAGTTCGTTTTCAGTTCCAAAATCTAAAAACTGAAATGGTTATCAAGCGGAGTCATAAAGTTATGAACTTTAGCTGTAAATTAAAAGGGAAAATTCAAAATTTAGTAATTTACACACTTTGATGCTCCATTATCCATTTGACAAAAAAAGGAACTCGAAAGTAAAAGAATTTGGCTAGTTATGAAGATTACCTCCAACAGAATTAACATCTACACTCCCAAGAAGCTGTTCCTTCCACCTCCTCAAGCTCTCATCGTCCTAAAACCCCAAAATTATCACCACAAACAAACAAACAACAACATTAGACAGAAACAAAACCACAACACCATATTCTTCAAACACAGACAAGAAAATTAATTAAAACACAAACCGCGTCCTTCTCAATTTGTTCTTTGAGAGTGCACTGAGGCCCCAACTCAATCTTCTTTACTTCGTCATCGTCGTCCTCGTCCTCGGTCTGATAGAGGGAACCCTCGCTGGGTTCTCTAACCAACCCTGTGGATGGTTGATCCACATTTGCCCCACCAGTTTTCGCCGTCTTGTTGGAGACCTCGGCGGTGTTTTCATCATCCAGCCCCATGTTTTTGGAACTCGAAACAACTCCAACGGCCAGAGACATCAACAGGCCATCAACCCCCAACAAAAAGATAATGGGGTACAGAGAATGTAGACCCAATGACCAAAGTATTATAAGTAGAAAGTGAAAAAAAAACAGAACAAAACAAACAAAAAAAACAAGACAAAACACCCACTTGGAAGAATCTCTGTGGGAAAACAACAATCAATGTGGGAGATAAAAGCCCAATAAAATATGAAGGAATTTTAGTAAAACCCAGAAAAGTGACAGAAAATTAAGAAAAACCCAACAAGGATAAACCTTGCAGCAGGAAAAAGAAAGATGGCGGAGGTGGGAGAGAAGGGGTTGTTGAGGAGGAGTGTTCAAGGAGAGAGGAATGGTCGTACGGTGATCCGAAATTTAGAGAGAGAGAAGGGTGGAGAAAGAGAGGAGAGAGAGGAGGGTGGAGAGATCGTGAGGGTCACTTATTTCTTGCAGCACTAGCTTCCACGAAGACCAGGATTCGAGGAGGGCTTTTCAATTTTTGAAACACAGAAACAAAGACATCGGATGAGACAGGCTAAAGCCGAAGATAGGTGGACCAAAGATAGCAACTTTGACCCCTTCTTCTTATGCGATTTTTATCTTTCGTAGTTTCACACTTTCACCATGCGTTTTCGGACGTAACATGTACATAATCATATTAGTTAGAACAGATAACGTAATTACATTCGCTTAAGCACTTGACCTCGAGTCTTTTTTGCATTTAAATGGTCGCGGTGCAATGTTCACTTGCTCGCTATTACTTTTCAAAATTGTAACTTTCAGTTAAACGTGAAAATAAAAGAGATTGATCAAATAAATATCCTGATCAAATAACATATTCATAATGATTGATATGTGAGTCGAGACTAATAATGTGGCACTATATAGCCCCACAATGCTTTATAAAATTCATGGCCAGATCATTTTCCGTGCATGAGCAGCATGACAGTATTTTCAAATAATTTGGGAGGTTAGCCTCTGATGATGGATTTAAATTTCTTGGCAGGGGATTATTTGATTTTTTATAAAATTCATGGCCAGATCATTTTCCGTGCATGAGCAGCATGACAGTATTTTCAAATAATTTGGGACGTTAGCCTCTGATGATGGATTTAAATTTCTTGGCAGGGGATTATTTTTTATTTTTTATTTTTAAAAGGGGACACTGATATTATCCACCCCTTAGCATCTCCTTAACCACAAATTTAGCTTCCACACCAGCAGCGGGAGTGCCTCTCCTTAAACACAAATTTGGCTTTTAAACCAGCAACAGGTTTCGAACTACTAAAAAAAAATTTGAGGATCCAACGCGGAGGAATCAAAGCAATGATTGGATTATGATTGCACCTAATTATTGGAATCTGGTCAACCTTTATATTAGGCCATTTCTCAGAAAAACTTGAGGTAGGAAAATGCATTTCCGGTGATAAAAAGCTAATCACATGGTGGGACTCACGTAACACAGTACATAATTGATTGAGACTGCTGCTACAGTTGTATCCCCCCAATGGACGGTCCGTCGTGCTCAAGACTGGCTATAAATTGCCATAACAAAGGTGGCCGTCTGCTGACAAACAATAAAGCGTATGGTAGGTGTTCATAGAAGGAAATACAGCTCGGATGATTGTGAAATAAGCCAATGAACTCAAAGACTTTATGGGAAGACCGCGACGTGTTTGGAATATTTCGTGATTTCAAATTTGAATTCACAAAGCTGGTCATTCAAATTACCAGAGAGCAGAAGTTTCGTGAATTCCTTGATTATCCAAACTTTTGTGCCTAAATCTGGACAGTCCTTCAAAATTTGATGGCAGAAAATGCACCATGCCCATTTTCTTTTTTCCTTTTTTGATGAACTGCACTTTATACAACGGCTACAAAACTTTATCCCACTAAATTGTGTCAGCGGTAATTTACTCATAGTCCCCATAATTTACTCAGAAATTTAGTTTCATCCTTGTGTAGTTCTTTCTTTTCATTTTTGTCCTCATAGTTGTATTCTGTTAGCATGGTTTGTCGAATTCCTCAAATAAGGCAATATTCTTCCAACTTGGGTTTGGGTAAATATATATAAGGAGTTTTAACGAAACACTCTCGATATTGTTCACTTTTAACGAAAAATCACATTTTTACCTTTCCCTGGTACTATTCCCTATATATATATATATATATATATATATATATATATATATATATATATATATATATATGCACTACATAGTCTATATTGGATGGAAAAAAATCAACTCTAGTTAACAAATTGGACTAAAGTGAAAACAAAACAAAACTACACGAAATGGAGCAGAAATGCTATAGGAATAAAAGTGAAAATTCGAGTAAACTACAAGGACTACAAGTGCAATATCAGTCAGTTGGAAATTTTGTTAAGTGCCCATAACGTATACCAACCTATCCATCCAAATATCATAGAAAAGAACATGGACTGATTCATTCTGCACACAAGGTCGAACAAAATAACATTTTATGATGTGTTCAGTCATGTGTTCTATTTCAGAATGCTAGGGCCTGTAAAGCTAGCATACAAAAATCCTAGGTTGATCACAGGTTCGGCATTGCGGCGAATTAAACACATTTTGGACTTAAGATACAAAATATAGTGGTCAAATTCTCAATGAATGTTGGGAGTGATCTCAAACCTGAAACAAAATCATCACTCACTGGTCACTTCCCCACTTTCTCAGAACACTCTCTTTAGCGGAGACAGTGCCATAGGCTTCCTTCATCGATATATTATGGCCATCTGGTGCTGTCTTCCTTAAGATTCTAGACATTATTAAAGCAAACCCATTTCTAGTCCCTCGCAAGGCATATAGCAACGGATTGAAGATGACAGCAAGCATCAGTTCTCCCTTTGCTATTATGAGATACTGGAAATCAAGAATAGTCATATGAGAGAGAAATAGAGAGGCCTATATATTTATTCACCACACAATGGCATTGAGTTGAACCTAAAAATGGGACAAGAAAATTTCTTACCATCACAATGATACCCATCACAGCAAGACTTGCTTGTTGTGCTTCTTGCCAGAAATTGCCATCATTCGACCATCCAAACCATCTACCCCACCCAAACCATCCCCCACCACCAGCGCTACCTCCTCCACCCACCTCCTCTCTTCTCTTAATTTCTTTGTCCCATTTCTTGAATTCATCTTTCTTTCCACCAAGTGCACCTTCTAATGCTTTCCTAGCTTGGTCCTGGAACCGTACAATGGTTAAGTTAAATTCATACACAAAAGAGAAACCTGCATTTAAATTGGTGATAGGGACAACTATACTGATCATGACCATAACCCTTGATTAATCCTAAGAACATTATAGGCAAAATAAGCTTTTCTGCAAGCTGAGTAGAACAACCTTTTGTGTGCATCATTAACTCAAAGAAAAGAAGGACTCGGCGAATGATAAAAAGGAGAAAGAGAATATAACAATAAATCATATAATATTATGTATTCTACATGAAGGATCAAATGCCTAATTTTCATCTGTATTGGTTTTTGTAAAGCAAATCATCCACATATTTATAATTGTACGAAATAATGTTCTTGCTCACAACACTTGATTCTATATTACAATTCTCCAACAAATTGAATGCTCAAACTACCAAAGACTCGGTTTTTATTCAGAACTCAAATCAATGCATAAATTGCTCCTAAACTCACTAATCTCACTTCCCTCGGGCACTAAAAGAACGCGGCACATTCCGGATATAATTGACTGTTCAAATGGAACACTAACTGAGTATGCAGTTCCTCAAACCGCACAGGGCAAATGGCGAAGCAGAGACAGACACCACGAGAAGGAAAAAAACATAATCACTGAGTAACTAACATTAAGGAACGCATAATTGCCAAACAAAATACAAACCCAACTGAATCTGATTTCTCAATTTGTCCAAAGTTGTTCACAATTCACATTGTCAGCTGTCAAAATTTTGAAAATTGGGTAATTTTATCGTCTCTTCTGACAAATTAGAAACATAGGTTCTTCATTTCCCAGTAAAAAAGATTCAAAACCATCCAATGAATGCAGTATAACATATCATAGAGGGATATTAGAAAACAAAAGGGGGAAATTGAATTGAAATTTGGTAACTTTGGGACCTGTTTGCGATTGTCTGAGAAAAGGCAAGAGAACCTGCCGCGGCACTTGAGCTTGAACAGCAGAGAATTCCAGTCCTGGGTTGCTTCATTTGGGCGGGAAATGACAGTCGGCAGTGGGCGAGTGGAGGAGGAGGACGACGACAACGACTGAAGGAGTAGGGTTTGCGCTTGGGATGGCGGGATTAGGTTAAGAACCAGCACCATCTTAGCATTTCGCACCAAGCTTTTCTCCTGTATACGTTAGGAGAACCTGACATTGAAACGCTGCGTTTCATATTTTTTTCTTTTTTTCTTTTTGTGTTGATTCTTTTTCCTCTTTGGGTACAAGGACTCATCATTTCTATCTTAATTGGTAGTATAATGTCGAAATTAATAGGCATACGTAGGTTAAGTCGGTTGGTTCGAGAATGTGTTTATTATATCGCACGCAAGTTAGAATCTATTTATGATACATTACATTAGGTAAAAATAAATATAAGGATATCGAAAATAATAGTGTAGTCTTTTCCTTGCTCATACAAAGTTACAAACTAAACAATAGAATAGTAAGCGTACATTATCAATTGATTTAACGGTTTTCAATCTTCATTTGAGTAAAGAGAGTATGTTCAACTCGTACGAGTACAAGAGAGAGATGTTTCTATGATATTGAATTGTGATTAAGTGTTACTTATTGCGAGTGAATTGTACTTGTTGCAACAAAATATATTTGCAAATATCAAATCATTTGTTTAAAAACAAAAACAATAGAAGATTAAGTTATTTTGATTACTAAAGGGAGAATAAACAATTGTTTTTTCAATAAAAATTGAGTTCAAAATATAATGAATTAAAGTAGGGCTGGGCAAACGGGTCCAGGATCCGCGGGTAGGGACGGGTAATGCGGGTACAGGGCGGGTACATAAATTGTAAATTCAAAATGGGGCGGGGTGGGGCGGGTCCATTTAATTAATGGGGCGGGGCGGGTACAATTTTCAAATAAAGCGGGCCCCCGGTCCGAACCTTTTCCACCGTTCAATTATAGGGATTGAATCCCCACCGTTTATTTTTAACACAACCACATTTCGAGTCCCCGACTCCTCTCGACCTCAATCTCCAGATCCAGATCCAGACCATAGTCCTCTCGAGTCCTCCATTCATTTCGAGTCCCCGACTCCTCTCGACCTCAATCTCGACCTTGACCTCGATCTCAACCTCGACCTCGTCCTCGATCTCAACCTCGACCTCGACCTCGACCTTGACCTTGAATTCTTCGTTTTAGCAACCATTTACAACCTCCAGAATTCAGATCTCAACGCCTCTAGTCGTCGGGGGTCTGTCGGTCGCCACATTCCTTTCCTATTTCAGCCATGCTCGAGAAGGACGACGCTCATTCGAGAAGGAAAAGAACCTCAAGCTCTTCCTCGAAGTCAAATTGGACAAGCGCGCGGCCAAAAACACCATTGCCAACATCACCAGCCTCACCGTCGTCATTCACGAGGTACTCAATTGTTGATTTTCTTCTTCTTTTGCTGCTTAATTTTTGGGGTTTTCTGATTTAAATGCATGCAATTCACAATCCCGCGGATGTATACTTTTAATTTACTTATTTTGTTGTTCTTGAATAATTCCAAGCCGTGCTTACTAATGGATCCAGTTTTCTGATTTGTCTCTGGCAGCTCTTCAACTGGGAGTCTGGCGGGATACTGAAAATTAAAGAGAGAGAGAGAAAAAAAAAAAAAAAAAAAGAGTACCCGTAGGTACCGGCCCGTTTTATACGGGCCGGGTTAAGTCCGGTTCTCATTTTCAAAATAGCAAAACCTGTCCCGCCCCGGCCCGTTGTATTTTCAAGCGGGTCCGGTCTGGTCCCTCCAATTTTGGGCCCGGCCCAGCCCTTGCCCAGCCCTAAATTAAAGAGAAAATATATGACCACTATAATAATTCACCCCTTATAAATGAATGTTAGTACAAATACTCATGAAAGCCATAAAACGTTCATAGGTCCACAACATTACAAACCTTTTTAGTCAACATAACACTTTGGGTTGGGCCGTAAATGAAAGCGCATTGCTATTTTACGTTCAAGTTGGATCGGTATACATGTTGGGTCAACATTTTCTCGAATTCCCTTATTCAATTTCATGGGTTAGGACTTAGGAATTGTGTGGCACTGGCAAAGCACTACTACAAAATTAACTTAATCGTGTGGCATTAAAAAGTCCTTTATTCGATATGATTGCTCTTATTTTAATTTAACGCGTTTTCCATTTTATTGGGTAATTAAGGGCTGGTTTGGTATTGCTGTATTTTGAAAAAAAGTTGCTGTGAGAATAAGCGGATGTGCTGTGAGAATAAGTGGCTGTGAAATAAATCAGCAGAGTGTTTAGTAAACTTTTTTGTAAAAGTGCTTTTGAAAAAAAAAAACAGCCTGATAGTGGGTCTTTTCATTAAAGAAGCATTGTAGCTCCGTGTGCTTTGAAAAAAAAACCAGTTTTCCAAAGCTGCAAATAGCAGTTTCAGCTTTTTCCTTTGATTTCAGCTTATTCTCACAGCAGCTTCCAAAATAAGCCTTTTTTTTCAGTTTACCAAACACCTAAAACCCTCACAGCTTTTTTTCATGGGTACTTTTTTTTAAGCATCTCACTCCCAAACCATCCCTAAGACTACTCTCTGACATAAAAAGCCTTTTTGTGACAACGCATTGTTGTCGCTTTTCTTATCTGACATAGCAACGATTTCCTATCGTTTTTTACATAATATCCAACATGAATTTGTTTTTATTGTCATTTTTTGAACGCCAAGTAGGGGGCCTAAAAATTGGAAAACCGAATTGAACCGTGACAAAAAAAAACCCGTAAAAAACCGTATTAATCATAAAAGTTAAAACCGGATAAAAAACCGAACCGAACCGTTTCAAACGGTTTCGATTCCGGTTTGGAAATATAAAAAATCAAAGGAACCGGATTGAACCGTTTTTAATATAAATTATTGTTTTATTAGTATTTTTATATAAATAAGACATTTTTCAATAAGACCATGTGCATCAGCCCAATATTTTTCTTCACTTCTCTCCCCCTCCTTTGTTGTTTTATCACTTTTCTTCTCCCTACATTATTTTTCTCCATCTTGTTCCAACATATTATGCATTATGTACATTTTAGTTTTAGTTTGAGATCTACACTTTGGTTTTGATATGAGTTTTTCTATCTTTTGATTTATATTTATATGCACACTTTATATTTTCCGGTCACAAATCTTGTAGATCTAGTAGTGGAAACTCAAATTTACTTGAATTTGTGGTTGAAATATGTGTATGATATTAGAAGTAGAAAATTAGAAAAGATATATATATAATTTTGATTAGAACCGTAAAACGGCATGAACCGAATCGGAACCGTCATAAACCAAACCGTATAATTTTAGTAATAAATTTAAACGAAACCGTACCAAACCGAACTGTTAAAATTTTTCGATTTCAATTCTATTTTGAGAGTAAAATCGAATCAAACTGGACCATGCCCACTCCTAACATCAAGAATGACTTGTTACGTAGTAGTGAAGCATATATCTCTCAGGCTCTCAAGCATGATTAAGACTTGAGACTTGCTGCTGTAGTACATTCCAAGTGATCCCACACGGAAAGAGAGGTATGTGGTGGGTAAAGATCTGAACATGGTCTGTCTGCTGATAGATAACTCCAACTACTTTATCCACCTTCGGATCAAGCGACAACTTCCAACAGTGGTTGACCAAACCACACCAATCCTTATCAAACGGTCCATAGTCAAAACCATAAATCTTGTTTTCCTGACTAAATCTGTCCTTTTAGAGAGGATCTCTATGTGAAAATCTTCTTCGGATTTTTTTTATGAGGATTTTGGAAATCTTTTAATTTCATTCGTTTATCGTGTATCGTACGATTAGTTTTTGTTATACACTGTTTATATTCAATTTAAATAAAAAAAATTACAATAATTTTTTACAGTACGATGTACAATGAATTGATATACGATCTTCGAGATCCTCAATCTTGTCCTTCTTCTTATCCACGATGCGAATGAGAGGTTTTTCAATGTGTCCGAAATACGAAATACTATGTGCATGTCATTATATAAATAGAAAGATATTTGAAAAATAATTTTTTTCTCGATTTATTTTATAATGTATGGTATACCACGTCGGGTTTCAAACACATAAAAGTTTTTCCGATGAAGGAAAACATCCGCCGATTCTGGTTAGGGTATTGCACTAAGGGCTGGTTTGGTATTGCTGTGCTTTGAAAAAAAGCTGCTGTGAGAATAAGCGGCTGTGCTATGAGAATAAGCGGCTGTGAAATAAATCAGCAGAGTGTTTGGTAAACTTTTTTGTAAAAGTGCTTTTGGAAAAAAAAGCAGTCTAATAGTGGGTCTTTTCAGTAAAGAAGCACTGTAGCTCCGTGTGCTTTGAAAAAAAGCCAGTTTTCCAAAGCTGCAAATAGCAGCTTCAGTTTTTTCCTTTGATTTCAGCTTATTCTCACAGCAGCTTCCAAAATAAGCTTTTTTTTCAGTTTACCAAACACCTAAAATTCTCACAGCTTTTTTTCATGGGTGCTTTTTTTTTAAGCACCTCACTCTCAAACTAGGTCTAATTCAATCATCAACTTTGGTTTCTGTATCCATAGACAAGACAAGTTTTATTCTCTACGTCGTTATCTCTTTATCTTTAATTTGAAAAGTGAAAACAAAAGAGATGGAAAAAGAAAGAAAGTCAGCTTTTAACTTTATCAGATGACATATTTGCCCCAAATCTTTTACCCACAACAAGGGTACTTTATTATTTTCAAAAATTAAATTAGGAGAGAAAGGAGATGAATTTTCATGTACAAGAAGAGAGATGCAATAGTGACAATGTCAAGACAATTTATGCATTGTCGTGGAAGAAAGTTTAAATATGTAATAAGATATGATTAATTTTGAATATCGTTATAATAATATATTGATATAAATAAGTAGTTTTTGTAAAAGTCTATAGGTGAAAAAGAATATTTTTTTTTCTATTTATTTTACAGTAAGTTATTCTTGTAAGTTTATTTTTTACATTCATACGATGCATGATTAATTTTGAATACCGTTACAGTAGTTTTCTAGTATAAGTTTTGTAAAGATGTAAAGGTGACAAAGATTTTTTTCTATTTATTCTAAAAAATTTGATTCTCGCACACTTATTTCTTGAATATACACACTCTTAATTATTTCTGACCTTTTGAGTTTATAAAGTAATAAAAAGAAAAATTAAACAAAATGTGCACAAAGAAAAAAATGCGCCTAAATATCATTTCCCCTTTCCAATAATTTCTATCTCAAAGAATGGGCATTACCGACTTTTTGCCGACAAAACAAACACAAAGGGATATTTTCGTGATTGCAGATTTATAAGAGGGAGGTTGAGAGTAGAGAGAGACAGAGAGAGGAGGAGAGAGACAGGGAGAGGGAGGGCAGACATTGAAGAGCGTTTGATTTTCCGTTTATTCAGTTTACTATATGTAGCGCCATGGCGTCGGACCAAGAAATTGCGGAAGGTGTGGAGACTGTGCTCCGTCAATCAGGCCCTAACGACGTCGCCTCCGTAAACGGCGTCGTTCAGCAGCTCGAGGCCAAGCTAGGGTTGGACCTCTCCCACAAGGCCGGCTTCATTCGCGACCAGATCAACTTCCTCCTCCGCCCCTACGCCCAACCCCCAAAAGCCCATTTTGCCTTCCATTACAACCCCAACCCCCACAGCCACCACCCCCACAACCAGCACCCTCAATTCCTCCCCCAACAATTCCCTCCCCATTTTGCCCTCCAACCGCACCACCTCGCCACCGAACCCCACAGCTTCCACCCACCGCCACCGCCGCATCAGCAACTACGCCCTCAGCCTCAGCCTCAGTCGCAGCCGCAGCCTCTTTCTGTGAAGACCGAGGCTTTCCCCCAAAATGCTCCCACATCCGCCCCGGAAACCCCCAAAGAGAGGTTCGGATTTCATTTAAAAAATTTTTGAAATCAGAAAGTGTGGATTTTAGGGTTTTGCTTTCCTTTACATTTCAACGGTTGCATGTTTAAGAAAATCATTGGTGCCCATGTTCCTAGATGTTTAAGTTCGTATTTTTCGAAATTTCTACTTTTTTTCTTTTCCTGTTTGCTTCCACCAAATTTTGCTAATTTGCATATCTTAATTGCTATTTCTCACTAAACGTTTTCTCTTTCGGGTAAATTGAGCCTAATGTGAAAATCGATTGCAACAAATGAGGGAACAAAAATATTGAAATTGGCCTTTAAACCCTTCTTAGTACCAGTTTGGTACTGCTGAAATTTTTTGAAAAAAAAAGCTCCCAGGTTTTTTGTGTTTAGTAAACATTCAAAATCAGCTTTTTTTTTTTTCCACAGCTTTGGGTGAAAAAAGCTAATAATTTAAAGCAGTTAGGGATGGTTTGCTCATTAGGTGCTTAAAAAAAAAAAAAAAGTACCCATGAAAAAAAAAAAGTTTTGAGGGTTTTAGGTGTTTGGTAAACGGAAAAAAAATGACTTATTTTAGAAGTTGCTATGAGAATAAGTTGAAATCTTCTTTTTTTTCCACAGCTTTGGGTGAAAAAAGCTAATAATTTAAAGCAGTTAGGGATGGTTTGGGAGTGAGGTGCTTAAAAAAAAAAAAAAAGTACCCATGAAAAAAAAAAAGTTTTGAGGGTTTTAGGTGTTTGGTAAACGGAAAAAAATGACTTATTTTAGAAGTTGCTCTGAGAATAAGTTGAAATCAAACAAAAAGCTGAAGCTGCTATTTGCAGCTTTGGAAAACTGGTTTTTTTTCAAAGCACACAGAGCTGTACAATGCTCCTTTAATGAAAAAACCTACACTGTTTTTTTTTTCCGAAAGCACATTTACAAAAAAGTTGAAAGCACATTTACAAAAAAGTTTAACAAACACTCTGTTGATTTATTTCATTCTCACAGCACAACCGCTTATTCTCAGCAGCTTTTTTTTAAAGCACAACAATACCAAACCAGCTCTTAGTATTGTGATCGGAAACATTTAACCTTTTTCGCTGACGAATTGTCTTTCGGATAAAGGTCAAAGACTCAAAATGCTGTTATTTGTCCCTTTGCCAAAAACGTGAAATACGAACTAGTAGGACCGTAGGGGGTCAATTAGTAAGAGTTTCACTCTAATTATATATAAATGTGAGCTTACATAACATAATCTTTGCTTTAAGACTCTCAATTATTGAAGAGCTAGCTTAACCGTGTGACTAATTAAACTAGTTCGGTTGGGCGTTAATATTGCATAAGTTTGGTGGTTTAGTGGGTTAAAGTTTCATCCTGTTAATAGGCTTTGGGGATTAACTATTTGGAAAAGCAGCATCATCCTTTTATTCACCTATAGCTCAAATATTATCTTGTTGTTTTGTAGTTGCAAGTAATCTATTGTGCTTTGTTTTATTTCATGCTGCAATGGATGAACTGACAAGCTTTAGTTCCGAAATGTTAATGCAGTGCTCCGTCTTCTGGAACCAAGAGAAGAGGGGGGCCTGGGGGTCTTAACAAAGTCTGTGGTGTCTCACCTGAGCTTGAGGCTGTTGTTGGTGAACCGGCCTTGCCGAGGACTGAGGTTATTACTCCCAAATAAACCTGTATTGTCTTTTTATGCTAACTTATTGTGTTCAATGACGTGCCTCAGATTTTGCTCGGTAAATCTTAATGTAGGTTTGTGGGTGTGTATTAAGATTTGTTTTTTGCTTCTTTCAGATTGTGAAGCAGCTCTGGGCATACATAAGGAAAAACAACCTCCAAGATCCAACTAATAAGAGAAAGATAATTTGTGATGATGCCTTGCGTGTGGTATTCGAGACAGACTGTACTGACATGTTCAAAATGAATAAGCTGCTATCTAAACATATTATACCCCTTGAACCTAACAGTAAGTAAACACTAAGTATTGGTACAGATACTGTTTTATGATGGCTAGATTAATTTTATATCCTTCTCCTCTGTATATGCAGAAGAGCCAAGTCAAGCTAAACGATTGAAGGTAGAGGCCAAGTCTACAACTGAGAGTACTCAACCTCAACCTCAACCTCAACCACAAGCGCAAGCGCAACCGGGGTCCCCCACTGTAGGAATATCTGAAGCACTAGCTAACTTTTTGGGCTTTGGAGGAAGGGAGATGCTCCTATCTGAGGCAAGAAGACTTGTTTGGGAGTATGTAAAGGTTAACCGTTTGGAGGTAAGTATCCAGGTGCTGAATTTTGAGCATCCTCTCCCTCGTAGATCTAAGATGATTATTTTATTGGGTACATTGTATTTATCTCCATTATTCCATTGTCAACCACCAGCTGTAATTCTCCTTACCCTTCTACTTGCTTAACTGCCTCCTTGCTCTGTTTGAACCTTTCTTCCCCATCACAGTGCATTTTGAAATAAGACTTACAATGGCGCTTTGCTTGTATTTCCATAGGATCCTTCAAATTCTACAGTGATATTATGTGACGCAAAGCTCCACGAACTTCTTGGATGCGAAAGCATTTCTGCTTTGGGGATACACGAGATGTTAGATCGCTATCATTTATTCAAGCAATCATGATTTCTGGTAGTGTTGACTGGTTAGTATAAGCTCCATTTGTTTAATTCGTCTCATTTATTTCTTAATGAAATTGTGTGAATATAAACCATCTAGCTTAGTTTACTGCCTATCAATGTCGATGTGTTTTCGACAATCAATGAAATGGTCTGTGTTTATTCTTTTGCAGGTGCATAGGACCTTTGCGACCTGTTCTCTTCTGATTCATAGAAAAGATAGGAAATAACACTTCTTTATATCCGTTTTTTCTTCTTTTTCGTCTTCTCGTTTCGTGCATTGATGTGGTTAGGTGCTACGCCGTCTTACATGTCGTGGTTATGTGTATCTAGGAATGCTATATGCTGTTGGTTAATGGCAACAAGATTCTTAGATCATGCCATTGCCTAGGTTACTTCTTTTTAGTCGTCTTCTCCTAACCTTAACTGTGACAGAAAGATAAGAAGCTCTGTACAGCGTGGAAGGACCCTTGTAGTTCCATAGATGGCAGTAAATGTTAGTTTTAACGGCAACTTGTGTATCTTCTTACCTCGCAGTAAATTCCCATTTTAACGTTGATTTATTTGCTTTCTGGCTTTCTTGATGGTAAATGAATTTTAACGATTCAAATTGAATAATCTTTAAACATTTAAAGAATCAAGTTGAAAAAGTTGGTTATAACTTACAAATTTTGTGAAGAAAAATTGAACTTTGTAGGTTTATAAAATATTTTGTGTGGACGTTAAGAAAATGTTGCAAGACTTTTGAATGTGATCCTACTATTTTTTAGGTTATGAAATTATTTTTTATTGATTTTTGAAGCTGAACAAAAAAATATATACACTGAACAAAAAAATATAAACTAAGAGTGGGCCCCAAAATTTTTTTCATGTGTCAAAAATTCTATGAACATGTCGTGGATGAGAATAACTTGAATTTATTTATAAACATGTAGTGCGACGAGAATAACTCGAATTTACTATTATAGTAAATCTAAAAATTTATCAAAATTGATTTGAAAACATGGGTTATACTGTTTTTGTAAAAAAATTGAAATTTTTGTTTTCCAAAAATATTTTGCGTGGGAGCTAAGGAAAATGTTGCGTGACGTTTAGATATGATCCTCATTCTACCATTTATTAGGTCTAGAAACTATTTTTTTAATGATTTTTAAAGTTGAAAACTAGCAAAAAAAATATAAATTAATGGTGGGGCCCCCTATATTTTTTATGTGTCGAAAATCTTTGTAATGTCCTAAATTAATTTTAGGAAACATGTGGTGCAACGATAGCAATGTCTAAAATATCGATATTATCACGATATTTCCATCGAATTTTCCGTGTTTTTTTACTATCGATATTTCCGATATCATCGATATTTTAGACCTTGATAGGAACTCTATGTGGTATTAAGTCACTCATGTATCTTACCATGCAATGTATAAAGTGTAAAATATTGTACTAATTCATTATATATAAATGATTATGGTGTGTTTAAACTTCTTTCATTAATTACTACATATTTTCTACACTCACAATGTTTGCCAGCTTGCTATATAATCAACTTAAATCAGTTAAATTCATCATGCAATGCATTTCCTTCTAATTTGTTGTGATAAACTAATAGATAATTGACTAAATAAACATCATGCAAAGTTTCAATAAAAATTTCCAAGTTTTTCTTATAATTTCCACGGTTTTTATTTAATTTTTGTCGATATCGATAATATCTTGATATTTCCATCGAAATTTTCATATTTTTGGACTACCGATATTTCCGATATCATCGATATTTTAGACCTTGGACGAGAGTAATAAATCTTGTAAAAATTCTCAAAATTGATTTTGTAAACGTGGGTTATAACTCACAGTTTTTGTGAAAAAAATGAAATTTTTAGTTTCAAAAAATAATTTGCATGAGAGCTAAGAAAAATGTTGCAAGATCTTTGAATATTATTCTACAATTTATTAGATTCCAAAACTATCTTTTATTGATTTTTAAAGTTTAAAAATAGATAAAATAATATAAAGTAATAGTGAGCCCCAAATATATTTTTTTAGATATGTGTTGCATTGGAGCCCATCTTATCCATTCTGCCAATCATAATTCCCATTATTTTCTGCAATGAATCATGAAATTAAGAAGTCATTATAACCAAACTTACCAATGCTTAAATACCAAAATACCCTTGGGTTTTGGGTTTGAGTATGATTGGGCTGGGCCTGTTACTCTCTCTTCATTGGGTCAGTCAATCAATGGATCCAACCAATGCTTAAATACCAAAATACCCTTGACTTTCCAAGAAGGACACCAATTTCTCGCTCCGCCTTTGGTCTTTTCACTTTGGCATTCCTGGACTGAGTGAAAGACAAACACCGTGTGGAGCGAAATACAATCGATCGAGAGGCAGACAGAGAGAGAGAGAGAGACCGCACCCAAAGACTCTCGTTTTGCTCTGATTGCTCTGACTGCCGGCGAAGGTCCAATGGCGGCAGATCTGGTGCTCGACACAGCCATCAGAGACTGGGTTCTGATCCCTCTCTCGGTGGTCATGGTTCTCATCGGCGTCCTCCGATACTTCGTCTCCAAGCTCATGCGCTCCAACCAAGTCCCCGATGCCAAAATCGTCAAGGAAGGGTATTACACTTGCTTACTATACTACATCTATACTACATGGATCTGTATGTGTGTAAGTGTATATATATGTGTATGTATTTGGGATATATCAATATGTCTGACTTTACGAAATTGCTTTTGGTTGCGAATTCAGGCAATTGATTATTAGGGCTCGGAATTTACGTGCTGCTGCTAATTTCATACCTCCAAAGTCGTTTCGTGCTCGCCGATTGTATTACAACAACGAGGTTTGCTAATAATTCTTCTTGTTTGCTAATTAGGCATTTTTTTTAAAAAAAATTTAAGAGCACTCAAATTGACATGCTTTTGTTCATCAAGAAGTCGTAAGCTGAAAAGGAATTTTATTTGTTGATGAGTTAGAGTTTAGCATTGGGCTTATGTAATCTGGATTGGAAATTGGAAGTTGACGGGCAACGAGAATTCTTCGTCTCATTTTGTTGTCGAAAACTTACAGCATAGTTTATTGTAATGAGCAGATGAATATGAGAATTTACATGGGATTTTCACATGGAAAGAAACCCATGAGTATGTCAATTAGAGCATTACACTTTAGAGGAAAACACTTCAAACCCAATACTTCAAAACTAAGCTAGCTGAATTTGTAATGGGAGAAGGGTAGCTTTCCAAAATCTCACAACTACGAATCAATTAGAGCTGGACATGTGGATAGATGAGTTTTTTTTTCCTTTCTCCAATTGAGCTCTTGAAGTGTTTTTGTATTAAATTTCAATGCTACCTAATTTACTAAAATTCCATTGCCTTCTGTGTGATTTGGTGTCAAAACTTCGATTTATATTAACTTTTCAAGGGTTCATTTACAGAAGATTCGCTGAAACTAGCTTGTAGTATGCTATTTCTTGTTGTCATTCTGTTGATACTTGTGTCAAACATGTTTCACCTGGCAGGAAAATGGGCTGTTAATTGTTCCTAAGGGTCAGGCACAGAATCCACAAGCGCAAATGTTCTCTGATCCCAACATGGCCATGGATATGATGAAGAAAAATCTGTCCATGATAATACCCCAGGTATTTCAAATTGCTTGAGATTGTACTGTAATTTGACTTCTTTTTGTCAGATATGGGAAGTATTTTTTTATGACTACCTTTCTGTTGGCCAGACTCTTACTTTTGCATGGGTCAATTTTTTCTTCTCTGGATTTGTTGCAGGTATGTTACAATTCCTCTGAAACCGATTTTTCGGTTATATGCTTGCATAAATTTATCATCGATCTTTTTCCTTTCCTTTATGCTCAGCCTGTATAATAGCTTGTCATTGAATATATAACAATCACTTTCAGCAATATATAACTTCATATCATAGGCTCAAGATATCATGTTATGATCAATGTTTCCTTGTCTTCTCCGCAGCCAAAATTCCCTTTCCTCTTACTCAAAGGTTCAGGTCTATGCTGCAGAATGGGATTGACTTGAGCACTGTTGATGTTAGCTACGTCAGTAGCCGCTCATGGTACTTGTTTATGTTTTGATATATCTAGTTATGTAAAGTTCATTTTCCTCCCCTTGGTTTTTTTTTTTGACTGATTGTCTCTGATTATTCAAAATCATTCTCTCAGGTACTTTCTTAATCTGTTTGGATTAAGAGGTTTGTTCAGTCTCATTCTGGGAGAAGAAAATGGTCAGTTCCTCCTTGTATGATTATTACATCATGATATTTTTCATCCTCCGAGATGGACGTTTTTTCTCTTTTCACACATGCGGCACTGCAGCTATGAGATAGAGTTTGTATGGTCTAGGAGGTTGATAAACTATTAACTTTTGCTATGCAGCCATGGATGATACTCAAAAAATGATGCAAATGAGTGGCTTTGGCTTTGATCCATCAAAGGTATGAGCTCAAGTAGTTTTTTGTACTCCTTAAGGTTTCAGAGTCGTTAATATTTGAAGATTCCAGATTCTATTTTTTTTTTTCTTTAATATTTGTTTGACAAATCTATTTATGCACTGTTGGCCTGCTCATTTGATGATTGAAAAACGCTAGTATCCAACTAAGTTTCTTGAAAGTATCCGTCTTAGACCTTAGAGTCCATGCATTGCCATTGTTCTTTAAGTACATTTACTGTCAAGTCATGTGAACGTTAAGGTCAGGCCTTTTTCCTTGTGGGACAAATATGTTGGGGCTTATATGCTCGTCCAGTCGACTCACTCACTTGACAATGGATGCCCTCTCCTTATTAAACTTTTCATAGAATGTGAAGCACCCATCACTTTGAATGGTCAAATTTGTAACAGAATGACTTATCTTTTATCTGTAGCTTTAATAGACATGTGCTTTTGTAGATTGATATACCTGTTTATGAAGTTCTAACCATTGCTATTCTGGATATTCGTGTGCATCGTGTTCACATTTAAATATTTTGGATGAAAACATTTGGAAAGATGATTAATTAAATGCAAATCTGAATTAAAAGTATTGGAGCATTACCATATTATTTGTTAAATATATGGCTTTAACGTTTCTAGAAAGAAATTTGAAGGCTTTTGCTGTTCTTTTTGAATTGATCAGAGTTTGGGAGCTGAGAAGGACAGCCTCGATATAGTCCAGCATGACTGGGCCTTACCTAAATTTGAGCATCGCGCTGAAGCCGTATTGAGAAAACTTGCCAGATGAAGGCTGAGATTATGCAGTTGGCTGCTCGACTGAAGCATCGTTTCTGCTCACGTGCTCCACTCCTGGGTTTCGTCCACCCAGCAGTAAAGTCAGTTAGACCTATGAAAAAATCTAGGTAGTTTATAGCAGCTTAAGCTTAAATTTGTTCTGATCATTAAACAAGACACTCTTTTTCGCTGAACAAACACATTGCTGCTTGTAACTTGTAATTCGTTTTCTTTTTGTTCGAAAAGTAACTCTTGAAATGATTTTTTTTTTCTTTCAAATTTGCCGGAAAAAGAGAGTGCAAATAAGTAGGTGAAGGACATAAGTGTTGGCCGTAATTTAATTAACATGATTAGCTTTGAATATGGTCTGCAACTTTATAGATGCAGTAGAAGAAAGAACTAAGAATCTGTTGAAGCTGCAGCCTTCCCCCTCCTTCATTAGTGCCCGAAACTTCGGAAGATTTTGATTGACAAGTAAATCTTGGTCGTTCGAAGAAGGCCCGCCATTTTCTGTGGTACACCAGCTGAGTCGACAAAGAGAAAATATGCAAGAAAAAGAGAGGGGCAGAGTGCCTACCGAAAGAGTGGAATGAATTAAAGGGGAGAAAGAGATGTTTGCGTTGCCCAACTGTTGCAATTCCAATGCAAGGGATAGAAGTGAACACATGTATATGGGGCAACGATTACCAAAAGCTAATATATAGTTTCTGATTAAGCTTTAGGTAGTTTGACAAATTAAAACTTTGTAGTTACGTTAAAACTCACCGCCCTTTCGTAGAGGACAATCTTATATGTAATCAACTAGTATCTCTACATCATTCTTCATAGGTTTTATAGCGATGGTTCTTTTTTTTCTTTATAAACCAACCAGAATGATCCAGAATGATTTGGTGGATGTTTCCTTCCAATTTTACAATTTAAGAAAAATACGTCTGATTTGGTGGATGTTTCCTTCCAATTTTACAATTTAAGAAAAATACGTCGGATTTCAATATTTACAATGATCATAATATATTAAGTTCACACTTAAAGTTTGCATTTTCACGTAAAAAAATTGTCTTTCAAGAGATATAAATAGAGTAAAGATGAAACTCAAGCATGCGAGAAACCTCAAGTGCATATTGCCGTTTTCACCCCACAATTGATTGGGGTTAGCTTATGGAAACGAAAGATTAGTCTTTCTCGTAAAATCTTGCGTTATGATCTACTAGCTAATAAAGAAAGAAATTTGGACAGGCGTATGGGCAATGGGGGATGATCATTTCCTTACCACTTTTCCACCTCCAGAGTGCCAAAACTCAAGCTTACGTGTACACACCTACACTCAACTCGGAGTCACGGAATTGGTGACTGGACGTTGACTCGTGGGTCCCACTTCTTATGGAAGCTTTTGACATCTTGAATGATTCAATCAATTCAGAGCATGATGTGTAGCAGTGCAACCCCACATAACTTGTTAAACCCGCTTAATTTGTCACAGGATAAAACTTTAGTAGCGTTGTTTGATTAGTCGTTCCATTAAAACGCAACAACTAGAAAATATGTGAAGTTATAAAAGCGTTAACCATCTTGTACAGTTTGGGAGTAATTGGTATACCCCGATTAGTGAGGGAGAAATTTTAGCTCTATCGAACATACAGGAAATTAGAGTAGCATCGTACCGATGTTAAGTCATGAACTAGTTCCTTCACCCTTTTCTCTATATGTTGACGTTGATGTGACCATAAATAAAACAGGACTCCTTCTCTTATGAGAGAGTTTGATCATTTAGCTGATCAGGCTCTCATATAATGTTTTTTTAATGCTTTAGAGGAGAAGAACTTCTTAGCATAGACATATCTACAAGTCATATATTTATGAGTAATGCTACATTCATCATATTTTTCATATTATATACAGCTTTATTTAATAGAGGTAAAGTTCTCTAATACAAATAGGTATCACTTTTAATAAAAATATGCTACTGATACGAAAAATATGGTACGAGTAATTTATTTATATATATTTATTGGTTGGATCATTTGTAATACTAATTCTCACGGGGTCCACTTGGTGGGACACCACCCACCGCCCCGACTTTTAGCTTTTCCTCAACTAATTCACTTTGCAGTACAGATTTGTAATAGATAAATTTGGAAAAGATGATGTTCCCTTTCGAAATCCGAACAAATATTGGACAATTTTACCTTACATACTTATTAGAAATTAATAAGAGACAACAAATTTAAAGACTGAATGTTGCTAAATTAATTCAACCCACATCAGACTATCAACGTTGCGATACACATATTAAAAATTAATAACAAAATAAAAAGGTCGAAGATTAAATGCCGCTAAATCAAATCATATCAACGAAGTATCAATTTGACGAGCGAGATAGCACACAAGTCGAGTGCAATGCATCGTTGGTTTTTGTTAATTTGCGTCCAAAATCAAGAGTTAATCTGGAGAATCAAGCGTGTACGTATTACTATTATTTGTTGTTATAGAGATCCACAATAACATAGTAAATTTAATTTTTGGATCAAAATTCAATGACGAATGTGTCCTTTTCTTTGCGTATACTATGCATGGCACATGCATGATGAATCCAAGAGGGCAGAATAGTACGTGTGCAGTGGAGGGTATAATCAGAGCGACCACTGTATCCAGCAGGGCACATCGGACGAGAGATTTTTCAGTGTGATCGATCCACGGGATAATATATCATGTGTTATTATATGAATGATGGGATATGTGTGCTAAAACACGTGATGTAACATTTGTATTCCCGTCATAACTAAAAATTTTTCCTATCAGACGAGAAATTTTTAGTTGTGACATGAACCCTAATGGTACACCACACGTTTTTATGTAAATGGTGGAAATTTCTAATTTGTAAGTTATTAACCTTTTAACACACATATCACATCATTTATATAAGAACACGTGATGTACCATCTCGTGTAACGATCATATTCAAAAATCTCTCCCGTCGGACGGCTGCAAGTGGGGTCCCCAGTCACGAGCATTCGACCTGGAAAGCATCAAGACCATGGCCCGCGGGGGCCCACGCAGTCCCTCATCTTTAGAAAGGGCGGTTGCATTGCCTAAGCCAAGAGGAATGGGCTAAAAGTAAAGGAAAAGCAAGCCACGGCAGCGCTTGATTTGTTTACGTGCTGGTCCCACAATGGCATGATCGTAAAAGGGGGTGATGTCGGGTCCCCACCCCCTCAGGCACCGGCCTTTTGATAGGTTGTTTTCTTTTGTTTGGCTCACGTCCATTGATGGACATGACCATAGGACGAGAATTCTCTCCCAATTCTCTTAGCGCAGACTCGAGTATTAACTAATTATATTCATTTATTGTACATTATGCTGTTAAATTTTATTAAAAATTATTTAGTATTTATATTTAATTTTAAATAAATAATTTTTAATCGCACGATATACGATGAATGAATATAATTGATTAATTGTTCGAATTCCTACAAAAAAAAAAAAAAAAGATCTGAAACAGATCCTATTCCATGACGACATCAATCGAGTTGTTTTCTTTTGGTTTCAATTCAATCGACGGAGTGTTTAAGATGATGAGTTGAAACCTTAAAAATGGTAAACAATTTGACTAAAAATAGTAAAAGTTGCCTCCACCTTTTTAACTATTAAAACAACAATGCCATCAAGTTTGTACCCTCTCTTTTTAATTGTCTACGAATCTTTTGATTTTGATTTTGATTTTTAAATAAATGGAATTATAGCTAGTGACATGCTTATTTTATTTCATGTTCAATGGCCCCATGTCATACTTATTCTGAATTTTGTTTTTGCTACACAAAATGCGATTGAACCGAGTAAGGGACGAATTCATTAACTTGATCAAAATAATTCATGTAGTAAACAATTATGACATATTCATTAGAAAATCGAACCACATGCGATTGAAATTAATATTGTGAATTAAACCTCTCTTTAAAAACGTAGACACTATTTAAGTAACTTGTGGAGGTTTTTCATTTAGTATTTTGGGAACCAATCTAAAAATTCTTTTTTATAGATGTTGAAGAGCTTAAATAATGACTGATCTAACTCACGTAGGGATGGGCAACGGTTATGGCGGACGGGTAACCGCGGTTATTTACCCATAACCGTTTATGCTCATATCCCCATAACCGTTTACCCGTTGGGTAATTGCCTAAACGGTTATACTCATACCCATAACCGTTTATAAATGGTTAACCATACCCATAACTGCATACCCATTTAACCGTAACCGTTTAATACCCGTTTATCCATTTACCCTTTTTAACCCATTTATCTTTTTTTTAACCATTACCTTTTTTTACCGGTCTACATGTTTTTTAACAACTTGAAAATTAAAAAAAAATTGTCATAATTTTTTTTTTTTTGACAATTAAACACCGTTATAGGTACATTCATCATACATTTCCGTATTTTAATTTTTTAAGTTCATATATCATTCCAATAATTGAAATAATAGTTTATAGACAATATTTTTAACTCTTACCAATGAAGGTAAATATCATATTTGCTAAGTATTATTGGGCTACAAAAATTGTTTAGAAGACATTTCTATCAAAGCATTTTTGTCAATTTCACGGTTACCGCAAGGAATTTAAATTAATTTGGCGAATTCCTTGATGATGAGAATCATCATTCCTGTAGCAGTGTTATTGAGAGAATGACCGATGAATTCCTTGCTAATTTATTGGGTGCTAAGTATTATTGGATCGAGAACATAGTTTGTGTTAGTTTTTCATATATAAAATAAATGGGTAAACGGTTACCCGTTTATAACCGCGGTTAATACCCATAACCGTCCATTTAAATTTCGCGGGTAAACGGTTATACCCATAACCGTTTATTTATCTAAACGGTTACCCATAACTGTAACCGTTTAATTTAAATGGGCGGGTAACCGCGGTTCCCCATAATCAATAGGTATTTGCCCATCCCTAAACTCACGTTTGTCATGTTTATCTTGTATTGTATTGACTAAACGGAGTTATCAAACATTTTGCTATTTTGCATCCAAAAAAGGAAATAAATTTTTTTATCTAAACTTGGCTAAGCTAATTTAGTGATAGGTTAGGCCTACTAACACAAAAAATTTATGGGAAAAGAAACGAAGGCACAACACAAGAACATGAGTGCATGATGGTCAGCCACATACACACCCTACTGCACAAAACACAGAAAAAACCACTCAAAAGAAAGATATGATGCTGATATGAGACATGGCCTCCACCATTTCCCATTCCAATTCATTGTCTACAAAGCTAATATTTTATTTTCATTGCAATTTTCTTCCGGTGGGACTCTTCATGAATTATCTATTATTTCACATTTTAACGTTAATTTTCGTGTCAACATTATAAAATATTGTGCAAAAAACATGAACTTGCATATAGTCCATGAATAGTCTTACTTTTAAAAAAGTCTCCTTAATATTTATTGGAAAAGTATTATATAAATATATAAAAATCAAACAAAAAGCATTTACAACTAGACAAGTTAATGTTCTTTTAATTTGGGTCAGTGACATTAGGTGTCAAATTGGAAAAAAGATTCTTCAAGTGCTCAAACTCTCTCTTTCTCCTATTCAGTTTTTTATTAGGTTGAGGCACTCTCGCATCTATATAAAGCTCTCACATTTGATCATTTCTTTCACTCACTAGCAATTAAGCACCCTTCATTCCTCCCATCTTTCCAAGGTTTTTTTGTTCAGTTTTCATTTGCTATAGCAATGGCCACTGTTGAGGTAATGCCACGATAGGCATTCTCACCCGACTACTCTCGCAAAGCGAGGAGTTTTGTTGTCTTGGGATCGCTATTTTATATATATCTACCAGTTCATGCAATTAGTTTTCTTATATTTATCATTTGCTCTAAGAAATACCTTCACTTATTTGCATACAAGTACAATCTTGAAAGTTAATCGATCCGTTTGAGAACTTAAGATTATATGATTAGCGGTATAATGTATTTCAGAAGTTCTTTTTGCAGAACCTCCGTTCTTTGGACGAACTATTACGTATATTAGATCGTCTTAAAACTTTGTTAGCTTATTAGTTTTGCAACTGAAATATGACTGATTTTCAACAACATTTTGTGCTAAAGGTTGCACCAGCAGCAGCGTTGGAAGAGAATGAGCCAAAGACAATCGAGGTGACCAAGACTGAAGAGGCAACCGTGGAAGAGCCTGTAGCTGCAGGACCAGCTGCCACCGAGCCTGAGGCTCCGACCACCGAAGAGCCAAAGGAAACAACACCACCAGTAGAAGTAGAAGTAGAGAAACCAGCTGCTCCTGAAGCCGATGCTCCAGTTCCGGCTGAAGTTGAGACCAAGGAGGAGGTGGCAGAGGAAGCGAAGGTGGCCGAGGCGGAGAAGCCAACAGTAGAAACGGAGAAAACAGAAGTAGAGGAGCCTAAAGAGGTGATAACAGCAGAGCGTGTTGCCGTGTCAGAGGAGGCCAAAGAAGAGACCATTGAAACTGAGGCACCAGCAGCTACTCCAGTTGAGGAAGAGAAAGCAGTTGAAGCAGCAGCAGAGGAAGCAACCACAGAAGTTCCAGTCGAGCAGATTGAAGAGTAGAAGATGAACTTATGACAAGATGAGAGAAGTTTAAATTAATGGGGTATTCAGCTACATTTATGTTTGTTATTTCAGTTTACATTATAATTGAGGTAAGGCTTTAAAATTAAATTAATGCGATTTGGCATTTGGATTATTATGATCTCCACTTAATGTGAGCATCTTGCCATATGATTATGGAAAAAATGAAGTATGTAATGCATTTGGTGATTAATATGGTGTGAAAATATATGATCTGTCTAAGTTTTGAATAATATTTTTGCTTTTGATGATATTCATCCAATGTTGTAACAATTTGACGGATCTGTGGACTTGAACTGATGTTGAGATCGATGACATATCATCACATTAAAATGCATGATGTTACTTTTACTTTTGCTAGTTCCTTTTATGTCGTTCTGATGTGCCAGTCGGCCATAGGAAGCAGGTTTGAGATATAAGAGTTGAACAAACGTACAGTTTGATTGAGTTTTATGTGCACCTAATTTCGCTGTTTAAGAACATAATGCACTTTTTCAGTGCTAATTTGCTTCCAAAAGCTTTGGCCGTCGAACCATTGTTTTGGATGGCTCGTGGCGTTTCGATGCACCCTTCCTTGGACATGATCTTTAAATTAACCTCACTGGTTTAAGTGATTTTCCTCTGGAGAATATTGCTCTCGGATACATTTGTATCTTGGCAATTACTTATAAACACATGTAAGATCTATCTTCTTATCAATGTGGGATTCAATATCAATACGCCCCTTCTTTTTTTTTAGAATTCTTTCTCCCACACACCCTTGTCCTCTTTCTAAGAGAATAGAGCAAGCTCGACATCACAAAACCACCCAACCACTCTGATTTTGGAGTACACGGATCATGATCTTGCCGATGGGGTTAAGGTCTCTGAAACCTAGCCACAACTCCAACAAGAGTAAGCTTTGAAGAATGAAAAGACGTGTGTGTGTATAAAGTATAATTACTTATTTATTATGGACGGTTAGAATCCGGTAATAATAGCTTCTTTCGGGTAGAAGTGCTAATTCAGTCATTGGGCCCTGTAGGATCTCTTGACTCTATTGAGTCCGTGTTACCCCCTTCTCCAAAAAAGTTGGTCAACAAGCCTCGCGAGTTGTCCCAGAATGAAGGCAATGACATGTTTTGACAAGTGATGACTTGTCTTGACACGTTGAACCTTCCATCGTGGCACGCCATAACAAACCTCGCGAATTGTTGATAGAATGCATGCGTGTCGTGATATGCATTCTACCGACAATTCGCGATGCTTGTCATTTTAGGGCCAACAACGATGGCGTGCTACGATGCGAGGGTTAGCATGTCATGCTATGTTCTGATACTATGAAGAAGGTTGAGGTTTCACCACATTTTTCATATCAGATTTGTACCACCTCTCTAGTAAAGGTAATATTCACCAACATATGTAGTTCTCATGTCTATTAAAAAGATGATACAAATGCATATAAAAAATGTTATAAGAGTAGCATTTTCATAAGGAAAATGATACAATCCCTTTCAAAACACTACAATTAGTAGTCTCTGAAGTATCTCGGACATGATCCTCAGAAAACATAGCATGATACCATCTGCCTGCCACATGGACGGGCGAGATGGGAAAACATTTTGTATAGACTTTTGCATAATATGTCATTGCATGATCCGTTTGTACTCAACAAATTAACATGTCATGAAAAGCAACGTCCGTTAAATCTCTTGCCTCCAAATTTATTTATCCTATTAACGACGCTATACAAACAGTTGCCAAAATAGCAATGACACTGCAAAGTGCAAACCTTTAACAAAGAAAAACACTAACATCGGTACCTTCTTCTATCATTAGTCAAGCGACCAGAGACGACGACGACAACAACAGTATCCTATAAACTGTACAATCTTAGTTCCGAATCTCTTTTATGTGCAGTCAAGCCCCCCCTTTTGACCCCCAAAATGTAGATGCACCTATTATATTTTACTACCATGTCCCGAAGCTACTGCCGACATGTTCCTGGGTGATGATATTAAGGCGGCCTTTCATCACTGCCTTCGATGGATATGGAGGGAAACACAATCTGTAAAAGCATGTATGAGACGAAGGCAGGCGACTGTAAGCCTCTGAGGACTTGTAAATGTAAAGCCGAGAAGCCAAACCTCGGAACCCCTCGACTGGAAGATACTTCACCGAGGTCCAAAAGAAGAGAAGAACCTTTTTCTGCTCTGCAGACATCTCCCCAACAATCTGCACAAATTTTCAAGAAGGAAACAAATTTAGCCTCATTGTACTACTACGCTCATAGCCTACCAATACAAAGCAACTTTTAGCTGCTTTCCCTATCTCGCAATCATGTTTATATCAAGAGCATAATGAAAAAATATGATCAGAACTTGCAAAAGGATGCTGAACCCCGATTAGGTTGTCCTCTCTCATAAACTCTGAAGCTTCCCACAAAGTTCTATAGAGTCTGACCATATACCACTTGATTGCTTGCTACTTGGCAAATCTAATCAAAGCCATACAGCTTTATGTGAGCATATAACACTGCCCGTTCTATATAACGCTTTACTCTGTTCAACCTTATCAAATTTGAAACAAGCGAAGTTTCAGTTTCTGATGCTATTAACTTCCAAAGAAAAACAGTGCTAAATAACTAATGGGGCTTTTAGATCCTGGTCCAAAGGATAGGTTGATATAAAAAGTAAAAATATGTAATACAATTAATCTGTGTAGGTAGACTATGAACAAAAACCTATGGTATAGGTAGATAAACAATTAAACATATAAGCAAGATATGAAACCTAACTAAAAGATACAAAAACATAATATATCTGCAAGCAAGACACATTAATCAGTGGTACAGGTTGATTATAAAAAAGTCTTTCATATTGATAGATAAATACAATTAACCTGTGATATAGGTTTATTATAAAAATTAAAAATAAACTCTATAAATGGGGTTTAGAGCAGAAAGAAGAAGAACCAGAAACAACAAAAAAGAAATTAATTTTTATAGTAAATCCTATCAATAAATAAATAATCCTAAACTTAAGGGACTGGATTTATTTTAATAAACTGGATTATTCCTAATATTGGTTCAGAAAAATTGGACTTATATAAACTTCCCAATAGTGAGCCCAATTGAAACACTGATTTTTTTGTCACTTCATTGTTTCAAAACAATCACAATGTATGCTTTCATTAATTTGAAAATCATTGCAAAAGCTTCCATGGTCGATCTCAATCATTAACGATTAAAGCCAAACTAGTTCGCCAAGACTTTTCTATGAATAAAGCTGATTGTCAATTGATATGCTATATGGAAAAATACCAGACACAGCTAAGAAGAGTAGACATGTAACAAAATAGTAATTAGATATTTAACCAAAAGAAACAAGATGCAAGTCCAATTTCTACTTTCAATAATTATTGGTTGATTTAACTAAACAGTTTTAATACGAAGGGGATTAACTGGGTAAGTCCTAGTTGGATTGGGATATCTTAATGAACAAGGATTAGGGGTTGCTATTCTAGGCTATCACTAGTTTTATACCAATTATAATTCCAGAATTCCGATTTAAGAGTTTCTCTTGGGTTTCATGCCCTACAACTCAGTTATCTTTGTTCCATCTTTGATTTTATTGCTTTTATCTCTCTATTTTTTCTGTTGTTTATCAGTTGAAATCTGCTTCTACTGCGATTTGGCTCTATTTTACCCACTGGACAGCAGCTTATCGCTGCTGCCCTGCATCACAAGAAAGAAGCAAAATATAAAGCAAGAATAGCAAAGTAAGAGCTAATAAAACCAGAATCGAGCAAGTTTACCTTCCAGAACCAAAGTATATGAGGATCAGTCTCTTTATAGCCATTGTAATCAGTATGTGCCTTCCAATCTTCAACGCTAATAGCACTTTCACTTCCGTGAAGCATCCAATCAAGATCTTCTAGCTCTAAACTTCGGAAAAACACACTCTGGAGCCTTGATCCACAGAGTATATCAGAAAATCCATGCGCAAATTGGGACACCTGTTCAGATATTGATGTGACAAAACGATGCTGAATTAGCAGATTAACATATTCCCCCCTGTTCTTGCTGTTCACAACAATGCTTTTCCCACCAGGGCAAAGCTCCACAGTTTTCCTGAATCCTAACTCCTCCACTTCCCTAACAAATGTCAACCCTAAAGCATCTGAATCAATAAAATGGGCATCCATTTCTAATATCTGCTTGCAACTATTATACAAGAATGGATCTGCATCTCTTATATCTTCCAAAGATAAATATATATCTCCAGCCAGTTGCTGGAAAAACACACGATCAAAGACTATGCCCACGTGCACTTTATGCATCAAAGCCAATGCAATCACTCGGCCAGCAAAGGTGAAATACTCCAGGTGCAGAGGATCAACCTTAGATGCTGTAAAAATAAAAGGCGTGTGACTTATTAATAATTTGTAGGAACTTTCAAGCATAACTCAAAAAGTTGACGCACGAAAAATGCCACAAGATAGGATACAAATCTTTCAGAACTGAGTAATGCTAGTGGCAACATTCATGCAATTGGATTAGCGTTTAACAATTTTACCAGTATTATGGCCACCTTCTTTCTGCCTACTAACACTAATACGCTGACAATCTGTATTTTTTGTTTGTCATTCCGTAATATAAACATTTTTAAAACCTAGGCACAATATGCTAAAGAATTTGACCTTACCCTGGTGTCCAATGTTTCTACACATGCCCGCATCACTTACGAGAGATCTAACAAAGTGAAGCATGCACATGTGATCACACACTAGACAATAAAAGAGTAAAGCATCATAATTATGTACTAAACTATTCTATAATACTTTTGGTGCTTGAGCATATATACCGAGTTTCAAACACTATCATGTTTGTCTGCAACTTAAAGTTCAAATCTTGGATCAATACCCAATCATATTTCAATACCTATCTTTATATGAATGCTATATATGATTTAGTCAACCAATTATCATCACAGGCTGGAGTTAATGTATCAAGACAAGCAAAATGAGAAACAGAATGTAAAGTTGTTCAAGAACACCATGCACTAAAGGCTGAAGGAAGCACACCTGGATTAGGATAGAACCTTCTACGGTCGTTAGGGCATGCCACAAAAAGTGCATTTTGGGGATTAAATATGGCCTGGCATACCAAAAAGAACCACTCCCGCAGTACACCTGGACCTGTAGCTTCCTCATTTTTGAATTCCATAAATAAACCGCCATGAAGTGACTCAGGTTCCGCATGCCCTATGTACTCAAACGATTCTGCCAATATTTGAGACCTATCAATGAGCATCTCATGCAGCTCCTCATAGTCTTCTTTAACATCAGGGAACATCATCATAGCCAAGTGCCTCCGAGACTCAAAATCTAGCACATCTTTGTGCTTAATAAGCCACTGATGATCGTCACTTCGCATTGCATACTTGACAATTAGAGCACATAATGGAGCCCTTCTAAGCCTCAAAATAGTCTTAAATTGTTCTTCCCAGCTCTGGTAAAGCATAGAAATTCCACTCAATTCCTTTAAAACAGCAAGATACTGAGACCATCCAGAATGAGCAAAATCACCCTCCACCTTTCCCATTTTTCCAAGGCATTCATCCATTTTATTTAGCAAATCAGCATATATATCGTGAAGAAGCTTAATCTCCTCTCCATACAGGGGATGCCTAAAAGTCCTCCCTTTCAAGGTTGCAGAAATAGAACCCTTGAAACACACTTGATCGGCAACTGCAGTGCGCAAAGGGAGCAAGAACGCTCTAAAATCACGTACATCATCCGACAACGGCCTGCCACTCGCAGGAAGGTCCATACTGACTACCAAATCCCTAGACAAAATACTTGACAGCTCCCTAACAAATGGAGAAATATCTTTCAACCCACCAATCAGTCCCTCCACAGGTTCTGAGTCCTGAGAATTTCCATCACTTTCCAACAAGGAACCGAGTGAACCTCGGCATAGGACGTACAGAGGGTCCTCCTCCCCTAATCTCCTAAGAAACTTACAAAACTCTAACACTATCGGCGCGCAGTAATTATGTAAGTGTTTCGGCAACAATGTAGGGTACGAATTCAGGAAATACTTGATTGAATTTTCAGCAACTGTTCTGTTAGCTGGCAGGGGAGAAACATAGAGCATCAGCAGCGCCAAGGGGGCCGAGGACGGAACAAACACCCGGATATGGCTAACCCCATATCCGGCTGTTGTCTCCTTCTGAGCCATGGTCAAGTACTGGCTCATCCTGCTCTTGATGTATTTCGAAGGCTCGTGAATCTCTTCGCCTTGGCACATTCGAAATGCGGCGGAGACTATGTCCTCCAGGAGTTGCCAGGCCTGAGGGTGATCGGTGCTCCGCAAGCGGCCGACCAGTTGCAAACTGGCGTCGTTTTGTATGGCGCACTCGGCCAGCGACTGCTCTGGCTGCAGCTGTTTGCCCCCGTATATAAGCCTCAGTTCGAAAACCGGAATGCCGGTGATCGTTTGTATGCGATCGAGTAGCGATTTCACCTTGTCCTGAGCATAGGCCTGGATTACCAAATTATTGCCCCCTGACATGGTTCTGATGAAGAATTGGAGCATTGTCCGGGACCGAGTCGACTCGGAGTGAGCAGACTCGCCGTGAGAGGTCGGTCGGGCGTTGGAAACCCGGGAATTGAGGGCGTCACTATTGGCGGAGGAGTGAGGGTGGGTGGGGGCGCCGTTGGACGACGAATCGGCAGCGTTGGGCTCGTCCTTCCTCATCCTGACGTGGACTAGGTCAGAGATAACGGCGTCGTCCTCGTCGTCGGAGAAGGTGGGCCCGCCATAGTCGTCGAGTTTGCGCTTGGAGGACAATCGGTGCTGGAACTGATCCACCGCGGCGGCGACGGCAGCAAGGGCAGTGCTGTCGCTGCGCTGGTAGGCAGCGCAATCGACGGTGCTGCTGGTGGTGGGGCTCCCGGTGATGGACATTTACAGGGTGGGGCCCACCCGCCAGCCGGTTCCTTCCTTTTACCTCTCGAGAGAAGAAAATTCACGCGTACGGTGGGCGTGGGTGCATGGAAATCGCAGCCGGTCCTCCGCGAAAAACAAAAATCTGGAAATTAAAATAAATAAAATTAAAAGGGAGAATAAAAATACCAGGGAGGGTGGGAACTGGGGGAAGACGATGATCGGGGGAAGGGGTCGTTTGTCTCTCTCTTTGTCTCACGCCTGGGCTTCACAGCCGTCATCTACAATCACTGTAATCGGTAATCCTACGCTATTATATATTTTCCATTTATTTATTTATTTATTTGATGTTGTGTTTGGATTGCAGTATATTACAAAAAAGCCCTCTGTCCCTCCACTCTCTGCACTGGCGTTTCTGATACTTAACGGCTCTGATCGGATCCCACTATTTTTTCTTTCTTTTTTTTCTTTTTTGTTTTGTCAAATATCCCACTAATTTTATATTTGGTTAGTTTTGTTGTAAACATGGCTAGTTTAAGTGTGATTGTGTAAATTCTAGATTATATTTGATTCTAGTTATCATTTCCTATTGTATCTTGTATTCCTTGGGATGAAGGAATATGTTCTCTTCTTATATTACTATAATAAATGCACAATGTATGAGGGATCACAACACACATTCCCTTACAATTCTACAAACACATATCTCTCTCTTCTTCTCCTTGCCGCTGGCCACCCTAAACTTGTCAGATAAAATAGACCACAACACGTTATTAGCACGCTCCTACCGCTGCGCTTAGGAATCTGACGTTAGAGATTTTTCTGCATCAAACCAGTTCATCCATATTATCACGCAATCATGTTCTTTCAAAACAATGGTTTTTAACTCGATATTTTTGCAACCCTGATAGCATGAACATTCACCATGATGCATGACCCAACTTTACATTTTACGAATTTTAGATTCTACATAAATTGTGTATGTCTCATAATCATAATTGTTGAATAATGTGCATTTGATATTGGTTATGAATTGTGTTGGTACCACACATAATGGGCATCAGACTTTGATACATTGGGCCTCATTACCCAGCCTATATGATTATGTAAAAGGAGGAGCCCCTTATTCTATAAAAGGGGACTCCTCCCCCCTCACAAAAGGGAATCAGTGAACCCAACAGAGGGCAATACCCTCACAAATACAACAACACTCTCTTTCTCTAGGGGACTCCCTCTCACCCTTCTAATCCATACATACAGTCAGAGAAATACAATCAGTGTGGACGTAGCCCAAACCTTGGGGTGAACCACGATACATCTTGTGTTATTTACATTTCTTGCAGATTCACGATCAGATTTACGTTGTTCCAAGACCTCTGGTTTTGTGCATCAACATTTGGCGATGTCTGATTGTTTACCTTGTCTATTACCTCTTTCGGCAAATCTCCTAGCTCGGCGACTTGGGGGACCCCTACTATAGGGTTTTGTATCGCACTTAACAAAGCCCGAAACTACAAGTAAGCTTCAAGTGAAATTGATACATTACCTTGTGCATCTTCATCGGTTAAAGATACCACCCCTGATGGAGGAAAAGTACTTCGAGATAAGATGCCACATCTACGTATGAGACAGATAAGGCAAGTGAAAATGATATCACACTTCGGTACTTAGAAGTTTCGTAATTACTCAATGGGTTGGATCTTGCAAGTCCCCAACCGAGGAGCGTCTCTCACTCGGGAACTTAGGGGAGCACTATTTGTACCATACTTGACCAATCTTGAAACTATTGAGCACCGGTGAATTCACATCTAAAACTTTTGATGGATACGAACCCGACATATCACATATGCGCGTTTTTGGTTGTGCAGTATATGTGCCAATCTCGCTGCCCTTACGTACAAAAATGGGGCCTCAACGAAGGATGTGAATCTATGTCGGATATGATTCTCATTCGATTATTCTTTACTTAGAACCTTTGACAGACGATCTGTTTACCACTCGTTTCGTGGATTGTCACTTATATGAGATAGTCTTCTCGTTGTTAAGGGGAGATAAGAACGTCAACGTTCTTGAAGAACGACACGAATTATCGTGGACGACTCTCACTTTGTCTCATTTAGATCCATGCACCACTCAGTCTAAAACTGAAGTGCAGCGCATATTAGATCTTCAGAGCATAGCTCAGAGCATGCCAGATGCTTTCACCGATTTAACGCACGTGACAAGATCACATATTCCAGTTGTGAATACGCCTGCAAACATGAATGTACCAAATGTAAGACGGACTACCCTTTTGGAAGCCCGGGACGCCAATTTTGGTGATCCACATACATTAGCGGCTAGCCAATCATCTGCCTTTATACAAAAGCATGGTAGACCCTTTTGTTCAATGGATTCACACCTCTGGAAGAGGAAAACCACGACACAATGACCTGAATAGCCTATAGTGAATCCGACTATAGCTTACTCATTCTACTTAACTCGTGAGGAAATTTTAGATTATGGAAGCGTCATTGAAGAGACGAATCATTCTCCCAAGAATCGTGAGATTTCGGTCTATTATGTTAGCTTAGATGATATGTGGCATAGTAATAAGATGATTGTCGACGATGCATTAGTATTTGCAGTAGCTACTAAGATCATGTTGAGCGATGATATTGAACCGCGTTCCGTTGATGAATGTCGACATATAACTGATTGGTCAAATTGGAAACAAGCAATCCAAGTCAAACTCAATTCAATTGTGAAACGTAAGGTGTTTGGACATGTAGCTCATACTCCTCCACATGTGAAGCCTATTGGCTACAAGTGGGTTTTCGGTCAGAAGCGTAATGAAAAGAACGAAATTGTGCGTTACAAAACTTGTCTTGTTGCACAAGGCTTCTCACAATGCCCCGGGATTGACTATGACAAAACTTATTCACCTGTTATGGATATGATTACTTTTCGCTACCTTATCAGTTTGGTAGTTTATGAAAAACTGGATATGCAGCTAATGGACGTAGTAATCGCGTATCTATATGGGGATCTTAATACGGAAATATATATGAAAGTTCTCAAATGACTTACATTGATTGGTATAAATATGTCCAAACCCCGGAACACGCCCTCAATTCAGCTGAGGCGTTCACTCTACGATTTGAAACAATCCGGGAGAATGTGGTATAACCGTTTGAGTGAGTATTTGACTAGTCAGGGATATGTGAACAACGAACTATGCCCTTGTGTGTTCATTAAGAAGTCACATTCCGGATTTGCGATTGTTACAGTATATGTCGATGACATGAATCTTATCGGAACTCCTGAAGAGCTCGTGAGAATTGTCGCGCACCTGAAGTCAGAATTTGAGATGAAAGATCTAGGTAAAACTCGATATTGCCGTGCACCCAGAAGGTGTTGCACTGCTTTAATGAGGATAAGGCGAAGTCTTCGAGTACTACTATGGTCGTTCGTTCGTTAGATGCAAAACGAGATCTTTTCCGTCTGAATGAGGATTATGAAGAGATTTTGGATCCTGAAGTTCCTTATCTAAGTGCGATATGCGCTTTATTGTACTTAGCTCAATGCACTAAACCCAACATCTCCTTCGCTGTTAATCTTTTGGCAAGATATAGTAATGCACCAACACGCAGACACTGGATTGGCGTGAAAGACATTTTTCATTACCTTAAGGGTACTACGAATTTGGGCTTGTTTTATCCCTACGAATCCTCGAATGGTGCCACACCCTATGCTCCTTGAGTTGATTCTTGCCTTGTTGGTTATGCCGACGCAGGATACTTATCTGATCTGCACAAAGCGTGCTTTTAAACGTGTTATGTCTTTACCGTTGGAGGCACCACAATATCTTGGAGGTCAATTAAACAAACCTTAGTTGCCACTTCGTCTAACCATGGTGAAATTCTTGCCTTATATGAAGCAACTCATGAATGTTTTTGGTTGAGAGCAGTAGTGGGCCATATTCAAAGCTCCTGCGATCTTCATCCCGCCGTTGATGTCCCGACGACAATCTTTGAAGACAACGTAGCTTGCATCAAACAGCTCAAGAATGGTTACATCAAATGAGACAACACCAAGCACATTACGCCGAATTTTTTCTTTTCACATCAACAACATGAGCATCAGAAGATTAAAGTAACGCAAATCCGTTCACAAGACAATCTGGCCGACCTCTTCACCAAATCACTACCGAAGACGATGTTTCAGAAGCTTGTTCATGAAATTGGTATGCGTAAACTTTCTGAGTTGTAACTTTGCTATTTCTCTTTGGAATTATGTCAAACTCAGGGAGAGTATCTTATAGATACTTGTTTGATCTTAATGTACTCTTTTTCCCTACAATTATGAGCATTTTTGCCATTGGGTTTTTGCTACCTAATTAGGTTTTAACGAGGCACCCACCTTGAGCTGGTCATATCCTTGATGACGTCCCATAGACGTTTCTTTGACTTTTGCATTTCTCATGCACTTTTCCTTAGACTATGGATTTTGTCTCTCATTTGGTTTTTGCCATAGCCTTAGGGTTTTTTTTTTTAGCGAGACTTACTACTTATGCAAGTTCCTACCTTATTGAAAATAAACGTTATTCCTTAGAATCAGTGCCGATGAGTTGACTTCCTCAACTTCTGCATAATGCTGAATCTACCTTTGAGTATTTACACACTCAAGAGGAGTGTTGTAAACATTCCTAGTTTACGTGTGATTGTGTAAGTCCTATATTAGATTTGATTCTAGTTATCCTTTCCTATTATATCTTGTATTCCTTAGAGATGAAGGAATATCTTCTCTCCTTATATTACTATAAATAAAGGCAAAATATATGGGGATAACAACACACATTCCCCTACAATTTTACAAACACATCTCTCTCTCTTCTTCTCCTTGCCGCCGGCCACCCTAAACTTGTCAGATAAAATAGACCACAATAAGTTTCAACTTTTAACTCAATTAATTTGATGAATAGTATATTATTATTGGGTAATTTGTCATTTTGTCAGTCACTGGTTTTAACTTATGATAGTGTCATGAAAGCGTTTTCAATACAGTTTTAACATCAGATACTTCGGATCGTTAAATTCCATTACAGTTGTAACATCAGACACTTCACATCGTTAAATTTGATGTGCAATCAACCTCACAACTGATTTTCTTTTGAATGAAAAATGAGAATCTCTTTGAATAAAGACTCTAGTCCTGACCGCACCAAAAAGTATTTGATGAACAAATTGCTTTATCCTGCAACTAGACTTGATGATACAAATGAAGTTGGATGGTATGTGCGTCTAAAACTGTGACGGGAAGGTGCTGGAGCTGCTTCCAGCACTTGCTGCTCAGTCGTCGTAGCGTCACTGCACTTCTGCCCTCCAACTTACATGCGTTCTTTGCCCAAGTAATTTTCTATACCAACTCTTCCTAATAAGGAAGAAAACTTTGGATTTTCTTACATAGATTTTCTCGTACGCTCCGGGTAACTTATACTCCGCGGTTTTTGGCCGTTAGATCATTGGTCAAAGATACAATGACCAATCTCCAACAGCCAAAAACCCCGGAATATAGGATACCCATGAACATAATAGAACTTTCGTTTCTTACAACACCGTCTCAAGAATGCCAATCAAAGTCACTTAATAACACACTGCAAAAACATAGACTGCATGTTGCCGCAAGAAATACATTTCATGAGCTCTCAAGGGTTGGAATGAACGACGCCCTGGTGACGGCAGCATTTCAATCAAATACTCCAACGTGATCAAACGCGAAGGTCATAGCCCTAAAAACAAAACTCAGATTGGCCGCTCAAAGCATGAGGTTGTGAAGGAAATCTTCTTCACCTGCAGATAAGCTCCAAAATGAAACATTGGAGATGCACTTCAACGAATTGTGAGTCCTTGATCAGTTGAATCCGTATCAGTAACGAGTATTTTTCAACACTACAGTTGAAGCAAGTAACAAACGAGACAAAAGCTATTTAAATCAGCTCATCACAAAAAACAGAGCTGGTCAAGCTAATATACAAAGAAAGTATGAAGAAACAATATCATGTTTATCATCTATTATTGTAAAACATCTTGTTGAGTATGCCTTATGGCCCTGATTACATCATCCATAGGGTGCGTCTAACAATCAACCAGATTGTGAGAGCACCCCCTATGGATGACTGCCCAGAAATTTCTCTCATTATTCTATAGAGAACAGCAAAGCTCACCCCAAATGATAGTCCCACCCTAAATCAAGACTGTTGCCTTTTCCACCACCAAACCGTTTCGAAGATGGGACAAATGTCAACTCGAGACTGTGAATGAGAGTAAACACTAAACTAGAAGAAATGATTTCAAGGTGTATGAAAAGTGCTTTTCAACCTAATCTAGTGATTAGCATTGCTGTCACTCCACCCACTATTCTCACAATACGGTATAGTGACTGTATGGGCCATCCACTAAAGAACACTCACGATCCTTCATTGATGAACCCAGTAAGATCAACGAGAGATGAGAACACTTGTGGTGTATATGTTTTAGCAGTGAACCACAAACGTCAAATCCTAATGTGATATAAGTAAGAAATTGGAATGAACCACAAGAAAGCTATAATTGTAGATTTCAAAGGTTAGAAGTTCTTACATACTCATTTCTTATATATACAGAACTAGAAAAAACATATAATACTACTATAAAAAAACGTAGTGACTATTACATTCAACTGCACAGTGACTGCATCAGATAGTAGAGTGATTATGGCGTTCACGATATCTTACAGAAGTTCAAGTTCTTAACTGAAAAAAAAAGAAAAAAAAAAGACATAATACAGAAGTTCAAGTTCTTTAATGAAAAAAAGGTATCATCATACAGAAAGCACGTCCTTATTCTTGGTTAGCAGCTGTTGAAGAAGAAATGTGCACCTGATATGGTAACGATCCGACCAAACCTGACCCGAGTATGTTCATAATTTAATATAAAGGAAGTTTAAGTATTCTAAGTTAACCATGCATTCTGTGTTGATCCTACTTTTCGGTGTCTCAAGTAACATGGGTTCCTACCTTATATAAAAGCAAACAACTGAAGAAGAAAAAGGAAAAAAAAGGAGTTCTCTATACTAGAGTACCAAGCATAATTCAGATAAATTACCCCTCTCTTCGTTCTTGTCTTTGTTCTGATTGCCTATAGCACCAATTTGAAGCCTTGAGACAGGAAATCATCCCTGACAAATACAAGAACCAACTCAAGTCATCAATCATCGACCACTGACTCACATAATAGTATAAATAACAATATTGCAGCAAGTTACCAATTAATCGAAATTTCAAATTCTAATGAAAATAATGCCCAAAATAATCTCCATAATCACAACATGGATGGTTTTGCAAATGAAACAAATGGGCAATGAAATGTGAAAAAGCATGTTATTTACCTCTTCTTATTCTTCAAGTCCCCTGCTGCTTCCTGCTTTTTCTTATCCTCTCGTCTACAAGGATGAACCGAAACAAGGCTTTCCATACAAACTACAGCCTCAAATAGATCTGGCAAGCCACGAACCTTTACACTCTTGACCCTCTGGCTTTTCAGATCAAACCAAGCGAGATTTTCGTGGTCTTGTTCGAACAAAACTTCGCTGCCATTCTTAGAATACACCAAAGGTCTAACACTCTTGATTCTTCGAGTTTGCGATACGGTAAACAATTTACTCCAAGACTCTTTAACCCCATACTCCTTCAATGTCCACACATCAACACCCTTATCTTCATATTTAGCTACAATGCAAAGACACCCTCCCAAGTATCCCACATCAATCTGACACTTCCTGTCCATGTTCTGCGGCATAGGCACCTCACCACAAGTCTCATTCGTAACGTCAAATGCAATGACCAACTCCATTGCATGTTGATCTAATTCGAGGTTCCGAGTCACCACCCAATGCACACAACCGCTCACAAGAATTCCCATTTTTCGTGTGTAACAGAGCACATAAGGCATGTCTTCGAGTCGCTTCCACGCGTTGTTTCTTAGGCTAAAAACCCTCACCTCAGACACAAACGACAGGTAATCCAATCCAATAAACTGAGAAATCCTCACCAGTTTATAATCATCGTGAACGGCGTCATATCCGAGACCATAAACCCTAGCTCCACATAAACACATATTCGAATCGCGCTTTCGATCTGATGGCAGCGATGGCAAGATTCTGTATTTCTTCGTCGACGGGTTCCAGAAAGCGATATCTTCAGCCACGTTACAGATGCACAGGAGGCCGTTGCAGGATCCCAGCACGCGAATCCGATTGCTGTAGCACATCAGTGGATGATTGAGCTCGACGGCGTCGTTTAAAGAATCGAAACTGATGCAGTAGAGGTCGGAGTCCTTTCTGAGAATCAAACTGAGATGCGATTTGGACTCTGCCGATTGCGTGAGGTGGAGATGGACGAAGTATGAGCTGTCGATGAGCGACCGCCATGGTTTTGCAATCGACCGGAAACGGAGGAGGAGGCAGACGGGTAAACGAGAGAGTATGTCGACGATTACTTCCGGCGGGAGATCCGCCATAGCCTTGGATGCTTGGATTTGAAGCTGCGTGGTATCTACGGTGGATTTTGGAGTCTTCATCTCTGGAATTTGGTGGCAGGCTCTAGGGTTTCTCACCTTCAGTTTCCTTCACATTGGTCCTTGCAGTTGTTGTGGAAAGTCTGGGTGGAGTTGGTGCTATAGGAAATCTCGCGAGAGCACGCATCATTACAGATTTATCCTTTCGGATTACGGTTTGTTTGAATGGACGAACGAGGGTGATTCTGACTTTATCGTGAATGGCTAGTGGGGGCCACGCGATGTTATTATAAAGATGAAATTCCCATTAAAGTTCATTTTTTTGTCAATATTCCAATTAAACGTTAGCGTGGTCGTGGAGCAATTTTACCCTTTTTTATTGCCTTGAGAATAGACAGTCAAATTCATTCAGTATAAATCATTAAAATAATTGAACAAATCGCCGATATAAATAACAAATGACATATTTAGGATAAATTATTTATTTATTTAATGTCTATAAATAATTGAACGATTTTGAATTCGAATAATTTTTTTGTTGTTGAAATGATCTTCAAATGAAACCTAATAAATTCAACGATTAAGTTTCTGTTATTCAAAATTGGAGAATGAACTCATCACAAGAGAAAAAGCAAGTATTATCCTAAATAAAATAATTTCTTTGACTCCACATGTTCACCATCAGCTTCAGCTCCTCGTTTTCTCATGGGAACCAATGTCCTCAAAATATCTATGGGCTATGGTTCACAATTTTTGCTATGAACAGAATATTGGGCCTACAAATATGCAGTGAAACGGGTCTGAGTAAATTCGTAAAGTAAAGACCATCCCTTTTTTAACCTAACCAAAATCAGTCTTCCCCGCCAACGCGTGCAACTTGCTTCCGTATTCTTACACCTCTACCCTTCTCCTGGCTCGACTGCTTCTTCCCCATCCGATTTCGACGAATTACATAATATTTTGTGATTGCCCACCAGCATAAGAACCGCCGGATATTTACGATTTCTGAGTCGAGGCTTCCGATCGGCATCCAATGAGAAACCGCCCCTGGCGAGTTACTCGGATTATTTGTTCTACTTTTAAGAGAAGGTAGGAGCTAGCTCAGCTAGGGTTTTCTATTTACACATTGTGTTTAGAGTTTAGGTTTACCGCTAAACAATAGAAAATTTTGCACAAGTATCATCTGAACTATTGCGCCTGTGGCGTTTAAATGTTTCTCAAACTTTCTGTCTCTGTCTCTCTCTCTCTCAAAGTCTGAAACAACAGACAACAACAGTCTTTGTACGACTGATGATAATATGATCATCTGAACCTACAACGGAATGCATACTAGAAAACAGAGAAGGAAGCTTCCCTAGTCACTCTTAGTTTCGAGCTTTTCGATTTACTCGACCTTTCCCTCGCGGTGAACGAACAGATGAATCCAAAGTTCAACTCACGAGTGGAGATCGTGGCTAGAGGAAATGAAAGTGAGACGGAAACTTGAACAAGAGAAATGAAACAAATTGTTATTCCAAACAATGTTGTAGCTAAGAATTGTTCGGTGGGTGGGCTAAGTTAAAATTATTATTTTGAAATCAAAATTTTAATCATTTGTTGCGTATATGAAGCTATATAACTTAGAAAGTAATAATTTGAAGTAAGAAATTTATACTGCCACTTCGCTTGTAAGTAACAGGTCTTAAGGTTCAATTTTCGCTAAAGGCGAATTTGAACCACATTATTGCTAGCCCATCGTGGATGAAAGTTTTAATTTATTACTATTAAATTATAATATTGGTTAAAGTGATGAGTTTATTTAACATTTATTAGCTCTTATTTTCCTTAAAAGTAGCCTTAAGATTCAAAATTTTCATTTGTTAGATGGAATATGACAATTAAATTCATAAAATAACTCAAAAGATTAATATTTTGAAACTTAAAGATTCAAAACACTCCCTATGCTTAGCCTGGGAGCCTTGCACTTGGCTCCACTAGTGATTCCAAAATAAAACCAAATGCATATGGCCTCACATCAAGGATTGGTTGGTGCCCTACCTGGAGAAGAATCATTAAGGCCTTGCCATTATCTGGTTTACGTCACCTTAATTAACCATACCATAGTGATTGTCTTTGATTGAATTATTGCTCTAAGAATGGCAATTTTGTCGTCTCGATAGAAACCACAAAGTTGGATAGCTATAATGTGTGCTCCACAAGGCAATTATGGGATTTTCTTCTTTGTTTGTGTTTTCATTTTCTTCTTATCCGTATCTTGACACACATACATTTTTGTAGTTCAAAACCCACCCTTGTACCATAAAAGATTATTTAAATCCCTAAATTTAGGATTACTCCACTCATTGTTCTACAAATCTCCATCTAGCGTCATCTAGGGGTTTGAAAATTAAGAAATGATGTCTAAATTGGCCTAGGTGCCTGCCTAGACCTGCCTAAGTCGCAACTCTCACTTAGACAAAAAATAGATAACTTTCATTTTGCATTTTATTTATTGAACAAATTGTAGGAAACTTGTTTAATACTTTGATGAACACTCATTATATATCGTATATACTTGGATGAACATGTTCCCCATATTTTCAGATGTTCAAATACTTTATATAATTTAGATGTCAGTCAACTTTACAATTTATGTATCGTAATACAATTATGTATTTTTTTAGTATAATAGACATTTATTTATATGTTAGATAATAAATTAATTAAAAATAACTGCCTAAACTCCTAAGCATTAGAAGGTTTATATCCATCATCCGACTAACGTTCAGCGTATTTTAAAATCTTAACTCCAGAATCGACCTCTAAATTATGATTATTATTTCAGGAGTAGATTACTTCCAAGGTTCAAGGTCCACCTTCTAGAGGTTGATATGAATTATTTTGCCATATGTCCCCATCAAATTATACTAATAATACGATGTCCCGTGGCGTCTGTAAGCTTAATCTTCGGCGAGAAAATGAATTTGTGCCTGCCACATGTACAGACACATCATTCTGAGAGGTGGAGAAAAAATTATAATAATCAAATTAATTGTGATTAAGCTTCTCTATCCCTCCACCATTCAAATTCCGCAGTGTCTTCTTTGTTATTTGACATCGACGTATCATGCCACATGTCACATGGTTTATAATACAATCATGGAGCTCCTACAATCATACATATGACGGTCTGGCTGGACCTTGCATTATTATCAAGTCCATGGTTGTGGCAATTTGCAGTCCTTTTCTGCACACGTGGCTTTGCTTCGTGGCCTCTTGGCCCCCACTGGATTTGAACGACAGGTCATCTATTAGAAATTGTCATACTTTTCCATGTCTTGGATATAAATTTGCTAACTCTTAGTAAATAATTGGCATTTATTAGTAGCAAAATCCATTTTAATTACCAATATCAAAATGAAAAGCCATCTTAGAATGAAAGGCAAACTTGTCTACTACTACCGTGTTGTAGAGTGATGAGTCATCAATAAGTTTAGATATGATACATTGCGTGACTTCAAAATCGCACAAATATAATATTGATATATACATAATTAGTAATTTTGATATAATTTTGATATATTGATGAGAAACTAAAGTGATATGTTATGTCAATTTCGAAAATCAATTTAGATTATAAAAAAAAAAAAACCAATTTATTAGTTATGACAACGGTTGCAAAATCAATTTAGTTAGCACACCAAAATGGAACATCACAAACGGAAAGGCAAAGTTGTATACTATTTTACATGTTAAATAATCAAACATTAGTATTAAAGAGTGTCTGTTAGTAATATAATTAATTGGTCTAATTAGATTATTAGTCTTTGTGGTGATTGGTAGTCATAAGATAGTCTAAGTAGTTAAAAAAATTAGAATTTAAGCTCCAGTGTTAAAGTATGTTAGGATTTAGCCTCAAAAATTGAAAATTTCGTCAACTCTGTTAATTATTAGCACGTGAGTCGCACATAGGAGGACAAAACAGAACTCTCTGTTAATTGTTAGCACGTGACGCTTACATGTGAGACTAACTTTATATTTTTAGCTTCACATGTGAGTCTTATATGTTAACAATTATGGAGAGTTATGAAAATTTCAGTTTTAGGCTTAAATCCTGACAAGCTTCACTATAGGAGACTTAAATCCTAACTATTTTAGCCCATGACTATCTTCCAACTACTCTAACACCAAAGGGACTATTAATCCAATTAAGCGTAATTAATTTTATACTTTTAAATATGGGAGACTTTAGATGCGGTCCCTAGTTATGAACAATCTTTGACTGAAACCTTGTTGTTTTTCAATTTTTGATCCAAGTCCCTAAAATTAATTGATAATTTATTTCTATGTACGTTACTATATTTTTTAAATTAAAAATTAAAATTTATAGTTGTTTATAGTAATGATATTTTAAATAAAAAACCATAATTTGTGGGATTAAAAATATTAAAATATAAATATACTATTGTGTGTGTGTGTGTGTAAACATGGGTACATTCATAAAAAATAACCAAAAAATTATTGTATCAAAACATGGGTACATTCTTCAAAATGGGTACATTTAGCAAAAATAAAAATGGGTACAAATAAATAAAAAAATATGGGTACAATACAAATAAAACTTTAAAAAATATGGGCACAAAAATAAATTAATATATGGGTACAAATTAAAATTGAAAGGAAAATTGGTACAAATTAAAAAAGGATTGCAAATTAAAAATGGGTACAAACTAAAAATAAAAATATATGATAAAAAATTTAGCCATAAATATAAATATACTAATTGTAACATTTTTAATATTAAATGAATATATTTAGAAATAAAAAATATTTTATTATTGAAATAATTAATGATATTATTAATACAAAGAACCTTGATCAAAAATTGAAAAGTAATAAGGTTTTAATCAATAGAGTAGTAAAAATAAGGATGAAAACCTAATTACTCCTTTAAATATATACATAAAAAAAATAAGACAAACTCAAAATTTAAAAGCATCCGGCACACTGTACTGGCGAATCAACCTTGCTTGTATACAAAAGCATGTATAAAAGCACCATTTCCTAACCAAGTCATTTCCTAAATCGATTCCAACATCAATAACATGGATCATCATCCAGTCTCCGACGACCCCAAAACTCCACTTCTCCCTCTCCACGATAAAATCCAACGGTCGCAGAGCTTCCATTCATCCTTGAAATCCCTTCTAACACTCAAGAACTTCTTCGTCCTCCTGGGACCTCTTCTGTGCACCATCATATGCCTCTGTGTGAAGCTAGATGGCCCGGTGGCCAGCCGGAACATGTTGGCGGTGCTGGTGTGGGTGTTTGCTTGGTGGGTCACGGAGGCCGTGCCCATGCCAATTACCTCCATGTCCCCACTCTTTCTCTTCCCTCTCTTTGGAATATCCTCTGCTGATGATGTTGCTCAATCTTACATGGATGATGTTATTGCCCTTGTTCTTGGAAGCTTTATATTGGCTCTTGCTGTTGAGCATTATAACATCCACAGAAGATTGGCCTTGAATGTGAGTTTCTCTAGCTACTATGTTTTTTTATTTCATAATTCATAATTAACCCAGATTAAGAATAATGTTGCATTTATCACATTTTTCATATTATATTTGTATCATCTCTTTGATAAAGGTAGGATCATCCAATACATGTGGGTTATGCCTCTGTTAGAAAAGGTGGTATAAATATTGTATGAAGAATGTGATATGAGTAACATTTTTATTAGTGAATTGAATAACACTCTCAATGTGAGGTTTATGTTCTCAATACGCTCTCTTTGCGTGTACTATACCATAAAAGAAAATGATATTCACTCATTCATTTTTATTTCGCACACACTTTTGTTAATTTTTATTAATGATCTTCTTCAATTCATTCAATCCAATAACCAAATTTTGAAAGAGTTATGTGAAAAGTTAAAAAAATAAGTACGTAGATAGCACTACCCTAACATAAACTGCAAATATTTCGCAAAAATGGGGAGACTTAAAAGCTTGTTGTACATATTGTATAATGCTGTGTGAGCTGTATTATATATATAATGAAGTATTCATCTGAGGAAAAAACTCTTAGTACTACCTTTGTGCTTAAATTGTTATTTTAGTCCAAAGTCTAAACCGGACTCAGGCTTAATCAACTTAGTTAAAACGGTGTTTTTTTTCTCTATATTACTATTTAAAATTTTATTTTTGTAATTAAAATTAATTTAGTGTTACTTTAAATTATGTTTGAAAATTTATTAGCACTATCATCTTTTTACTTGTAAGTGAGAAATTTAAGTTTGACTTCCATAATTTTTCATCACCTAGGAAAACTAATGAAAATGGCTTGAAAATTTTGAGTTTTAATCAAAATGACAAAAATGTATTGTAAGTGAATAGTACCATGAGTAACTTTTTAGAGTAAAAATGTCATTTTTGTTAAAAGTAAACAGTACCATAAGTATTTCGTTAAAACTTTATTAAGTTATCCGTATAGATTTATTTGTTATTGGATGAAAATAATTCATAGCACATGCTTTAAATTCCGTAGCTTCTATTGAATAAGTATTAGTCATTATCATGGCATAAGATAATTATTAAGAATCTCAATTATTGTACTAAAATATTCCTCAATTATTTGAGTGAGTGTGAGTCACTCACGTTTGCGGACCACCACAGATAACCATGCTCTTCTGCGGAGACCCGCTGAGTCCTCCCCTGCTCCTACTGGGAATATGCGCCACGACAGCATTCGTCTCCATGTGGATGCACAACGTGGCGGCAGCTGTGATAATGATGCCGGTGGCCACTGGGATCCTCCAGCGCTTTCCGGTGGGTCCGGACCAGTCCGTTGCCGAGAGCAAGTTCTGCAGGGCGGTGGTGCTGGGGGTGATATACTCCGCGGCCATAGGAGGGATGAGCACTCTCACTGGGACAGGTGTGAACTTGATATTGGTTGGGATGTGGAAGAGCTATTTTCCAGAGGCGAAGCCCATCAGCTTCAGCACCTGGTTCTTTCTAGGGTTCCCTCTGGCCTTGTTGATATTCTTGGCTTTGTGGGTTATACTTTGTTGCTTGTATTGCCCAAGGAATTCAGGCCAGGCTCTCTCTGCTTATCTGGACAAAGCTCACTTGAAGAGGGAGCTTGAAATGCTAGGTACAAGTCCATAATTAGTCTTTCTTCTTCTAATTGAACATGCATGTTTACTTATCGGGAATGTACATTAGAACTTTTTTGGTTTCTTTTCTTGCATTTGCTAACACATACGAAATTAAAATGTATGTGCGTCCCACATTACAGTCCAAGAACCATGACCTGTGATAAAACAAGAAATTAGATTAATTCGAGATTACTTGAATTTTGATTCATTCTCAATTTTGATTCATTTTCTGTCTTATTTCAAATAAGTAAATATATCGTGATTTTATTTACATGTCAGCTCCTAAGTGTTGATGATATGACAGGTCCAATGGCTTTTGCTGAGAAGATGGTACTGGCTGTGTTTTCGGTACGTTGTCAATCCAATACTTAACTTTGCGGTGCAATTTTGGCGCTTCTCCTATAGCTGCTTGCACTTTAAGCTAAATATTTTACCATTTTTCAGTAAACCAAAAATTGTCTGTGTTAATCACTATCCAGATATGACAAGAATATTTTGTGCAGATGCTGATAGTTTTGTGGATGACAAGGAGCATAACAGATGATATTCCTGGGTGGGGATCTCTCTTCAATGGGCGTGCTGGTGATGGAACTGTCAGTGTGAGTATTTACCCTTCAAAATTCAAGAACAAACGACCTAATTAAATTGGATTAATTAGGGTTTGGAGTTTAGGGAAGTATAATTTGATTGTATTAAAGTTGGAATTGACAATATGTATAATGTATATGTAGGTTATGATGGCAACTTTGCTGTTCATAATTCCAAACAAAAAGCAAGAGGGAGAGAAGTTGATGGACTGGAACAAATGCAAGAAGCTACCATGGAACATCATATTGTTACTAGGTGCTGGTTTTGCCATCGCCGACGGAGTCCGAACTAGCGGCCTTGCAGACATTTTATCGAAAGCCCTAGATTTCTTGGAGGCTGTCCCATATATGGCCATTGCGCCGGCTGTGTGTCTCATAAGTAGTACCATCACTGAGTTCACATCAAACAATGCCACCACCACTCTTGTTGTCCCTCTTTTGATTCAAATAGCCAAAAGCATGCATGTACATCCACTCCTCCTTATGATTCCAGGAGCCATTGGGGCACAGTTTTCTTTCTTGCTTCCGACCGGTACCCCTTCGAATATTGTAGGGTTTACCACTGGACACATTGAAATTCAAGACATGATTAAGACTGGATTGCCACTGAAGATTGCTGGAACTGTTGTGCTTTCCCTTCTGATGCCCACACTAGGTAACTTTATTTTTTGACCAATTTGCGTAAATTACTGCTACATGACGTCGATAACATGTCAAAATCATTGTTGCTAAACAGTATGGACATGTCATTGATATATTTTCAGGATATCGATAACATCCGTTCTTTATTAACAAAAAACTTATGTTATTTGTATTCATTATAATTTTTGGCACTGCAGGAGCTTATGTATTTGGGACAAATGAACCTGCAGTTCAATGACTTTAGACAACAAGATGATACAAATATTCGCTCTTGGTAATTGGCAAAGAGGAGGTTCACGTGTATATATAGTCACATTGCAAGCGTACAGATACATGAGAAAAAGAAAGGAAAGAAAGCGACCAAAGGGCAAGATATTACTTCTCTGTTCATTCCTTGTTTGGTAGAAAGCTTTGTGTATATCTTGATTGCAGCCATATTATATTACATATGATAACTTTGTTAGTTTGCCCGGAAATTCATTCGATTTGAGAAACCTGTCATTTACTAGTTTGCATTTCTTGTCACGGGAGAAAAAAGATAGTTAAAACTTGGCCACATCCAAAAAAAAAAAGCTCTCTAGAGACATTGTCTTCCATTCACTAACCCCATTGACATATAAGTATCTTATTGAAAATCTAAATAATGCAAATATATATGGCTATTTTTTCTTCCTAAAATTACCGCACTTCTACCCAATATAGAGACTGACGAGCAATGGCGGAACTAGAAAATTTTTACTGGGTGGGCTAGCTTAAAGTTTAAATCTTTATAAACAAAGAAACTTAACAGTATATTTTTCATAGTATCCTATAGCTTAAGAAAATTTCACAAGGTGAGCCAAAAATTTTCGTTATTAAACAAATACTTGTTAAATTCAAACAAATCCAAACTTATACATGTACAAAAAGCGATGAGAAAAATGATGTAAAAAAAAGAGATGATTTTTAAAATGTATTATATAATTTTATATGATTAAATCAAGAGAATTAGGATTAGTCACCAAATATATGATAGGCTACATTCGAAAATCAATAAAAATTACATTAAAGTTTTCATTTTTTACGGAAAGCTACCTGGGCTATAGCCCAGGGTAGCCCTTAATGACACACCCCGTCCCGAATGAGGGTATGCTGGTCGTCACGTGAGAGTGACGTAACCATTTACACAGTTCGGAAGCTTTAAACAAAAATACAATTACTAAGATGAAACACCCGAGGGTGAGTCCTACTTTTGTGAATTCTGTCAGAACACCGCTGGATTCCTCGTGGCCACCAAAGCTCTGCTATCTAGAACCTGGAGGGGCACAAAACAAAGTGGGTCAGTAAAACAAGGTTTTTCGAAACATTTCGTTTAAAACATTTCTAACCCCTCGCTGTAAAATATGTATACTTTCCTAGAAAAATAGTATATAAACATATATATATCATCAAAAGCTCAAATCACAATCCTTCAACGCTTTTCAGAAAGAATATGCCATGCCATGTCATATTGCCAAAATATAATATGAATGCATCAATATAAATCAGGCGAAATAATAAATCAACCGGAGACCCTACAGTGGTCCTGTACGGCTGATTCTATAGCTCAATATCCCGTCCAGCCGGAGTCACCAACTATGACCTGTACGGCCCTGCCGGAGTCACCAACTGTGACCTGTACGGCACTACACTGCACATAAGTCGGAACTACCTATAGTAGTCCGTACGACTAAGATGGTGAAATAATACGCTCTAGTGCTTCTCTCATCAATCATCTGCGCGCATAATCTAAAGTCACCCACCAATCGGAACCCCTCTAATGGTCTGTACGGCTGGCATGTCGGAACCACCTCTAGTGGTCTGTACGACATCCACCTACTTGGATCCAAGGCGAGCGTGCGGTGTGGTGAATAATATAAGCACTATCACCTAGGGTGCAGGTTATGAGCTTTCAATGTCATTCACATAAATAAATCATCTGAATAATATAAAAACTCACCTGTGCATCCACCGCGTCAATTCACATATATATGCATCAATTATCAAACCAAATATCTCAACAATTGCATGCATGGCAATTTAAATCATATTTTCATATAAACACATTTTCTGGGGAAAACAGTAGTATATAGGTAATACGAAAAACAAAAACTGCACACTCACCTGGAGTTCGCCCTACAACTCCCTAGCACAACACATCAAGGCGTCATGACGATCGCCGCCTAGAACAATAATCAAATCCATCCTCAGAAATCATATCGATAGAATATAACTTATATAAAACACGTCACTACGTAGTTCGATCCGGAAGATCTGCAACTCAGATTTCAAATCCATAGTTTCCAGAGGTCCATAATATACCTCTAGGATACCATCCTAAAATTTCATTACCATCCAACGGTCGGATCTCCGTCAATTTCCAAAACCAAGTGACAGTTAACATTCCATTTTATGAACTTACAACTCCAATTCCGGAAGATCCGTATATCGGATTCCCAATCCGTAAGTTCCTATAATCCTCAAATATTACGTATTACAACGTATCAAAGTTTGGTGACGATCCAACGGTCGGATCGTCAATTCATATTTTCACCTAACCACGAATCGAAACGAACTTAGGTTCGATTACTCAATTTAAGTCCATCAAGTATTAAAACTGAACCTAGAACCTTAAACACATGCTAAGAATGACATTGGCGGCCCATTGGCCACGGGCCGCCGCGGGTGGCGGTCGGCCATCCCGGCACGCCGGAAAATCCAACTATTTTCAAAAATTCTCAAAAAATACAGAATTGAAGATCTCAATGAGTAGAGCAACTTTCATACCTGAAGCCAAGGCCAATTTGGCCTGGAAACACTTCAAATTCATCAAATTCCTTGCGGACCCTAGAATTGGGTGAGTTCCAATTCGACCTTCAAATCAACTCCACCGTCCAAATCAAAGCTTGGGATTTGTTCCAGGTCCTAAGGGAATATTAATAGTGTTAGTAATTGAAAGAAAACATTTCAAGATTTGAAGAATTTGAACAAAAAGTTCGCGGCACCCGTGTGGGTGTTCTTCGCGAAATCACCACGCAATTTCATGATTTTTGGGGTGAAACATGAAGAGGGAAGGCCTAGGTGTTGATTGGGAGTGGTAACTTGATCCAATTTGTGAGAAATCCGGTGAAAAACGTCGGAATTTGGGTGTGGGTGTCGCGGGTAAACGGGTTGGGGGAAAACCCGTTTCTAATCTTCTATCCTCCGCTTCTCGCCCTCTCTCCTTTCCTCCTTTCCTCTGTTCCGATTGGCCATCCTCCCCTTCTCTCTTCTCCTGATTCGTCCCCTCCTTCTTCTTTCAGATTGGGCAGTTTTGCCCAATCCCAATTTTTTTTCTTTCTTCTCTTCCCCCCGACTGCCCAATCCTCACTCTTCTTCTTCTTCTTCTTACGCACACACACACACAAAACCTTTCTCTCATCCCAACCATCCATTTCATTCTTCATTAAATCTGGGCCGTCCAAATTTTAATAATAAAATTTATAAAATGTCCAAACTTCAAACTTTAAAATCTTTTTCGTTATAACTTCAAATAACGAACCGTCTACGCCCACGCGTCCGTATCGACGAGTACTACGAGGATATGTCAAGAAAACAAATCTTAGATGGCACGACATGACGATTAACCTCGAATAATGCACGTACCTCAAAGAGCATTTTTGTAAAATCCTTTATTAAAACTTTAAAAATTCTTAAAATTAGGGACGAGCTGTCACACTTAACATGGCTACACCATTGCTGACAAGGATTATATTATTGTAGACACAATTTTGGATAACATAATCATCGTCAATGTGTTATTTATATTATGAGTAATGCTACATTCACCACATTTTTTTATCATATTTGTATCCTATTTATGATATAGATAGGACTCACCGACACATATGAGTCTTATCTTTATTAAAAAGAGTATACAAAATGTGATATGAAAAATGTGGTAAGAGTAATCTTTTTTGTTATATTATTGATGTAATTTAATTCGATTATTTATATATTTATAGTTCGTTGATATATTGTGATAAAAGATGTTTTGTTTTTTCGGTCAAAGTGATAAAAGATGTTTAGTGTTTCCAGTTTTTGTTGTTGTAGAAAACTTGTTAGGAAAATAAATGACAAAATAATAACACAAAACTAATATCGATGACTTTGATTCACACTGAACACTACAGAATCGTGACTTTTGGCTTAAATTTTTAAGCAATAGACACGTAGGCCATGAAAGCGATTGACTCTTAATTTAGAGTCACGGGAATAAAATGTCTCATACACTCACGGATTGCATATTAAAAAAGAAAAATTAATGAAAAAATCTTGAAAATTTTAAGTTTTAATGATAAAAAAAATAAAGAATAAAATAAATTGTATCATGATTGATTTTTTAATGTAAAAATATGATCTTTTGTTAAAATGAACAGTACTAAAATTTTTCGTTAAAGCTTCCTATTAAAAAAATGGAAAGGAGAATTTGTTTCTATCTCTTTTTTTAAACGGATTAGTCGGTGGATTTGCCACACAAGTCTACTTTTTAAGAGTTAGTAAGATTCACAAATACATTTAGTTTTCTTTGGCCATTATTTTATGATTTACCCACTTTAAAAATTAAACACAAAATACACTGTGAAATACGGGTTTGGAATTCATTTCTAATCATTTGACTTTTTATTTAGATTTGTTTTCTGTTTCCGCTAGCATACAGACAAAATACTCCACCTAACAAAGGTATATATTCCAAACTGCCCTCCTCCATTGCATGCATGCCATGCCATCACTTATCACTTGTGGATTGCAACTGTGTCAGTCAGTCAAAGAGAAGTTAAATCAACGGTCACCATGCGCCCTCAGTGCCTCCTCCTCCTTGTTGCCCTCATCCTTCCTCTGGCCGCCGCCACCAGCACAGTCCAGATCGGCGGTTGGAAACCCATTGAGGACGTCAGCGACCCCGAGGTGCGAGAGGCCGCAGAGTTCGCTGTGTTCCGGGGTGAGACGCAACTCGTTGCGTGCACGAACTATAAGCTTGTCATTTCGGCCAAAAATGAGTCGTCGGTGGCAAATCCCACCAGGGTTGTCGGCACCGCCGCCGCAAATAATTATGAGGTCTTCGTCTATGACAGGGCTTGGGAGCATTACAAGGAATTGCTCTACTTTCATCGTTCGTAAAAAAAACTAACTAGTTTTAAAGATTGCTTGAAGTTTATCACCCTTTATATATTATTATAAGGGTATCAATAATTAGAGCAATTTGAATGGTTGATCTTCAATCCTTATTTTTCTAGATTTTTTTTGGGTTCTTAATTCAGTCTTCATTTGAAAAAGAAAATATTAGTTATATATTATCTCTATTAATTAATAAAACACTCATTGTCAACCAAAATCTTATGAAATTACTAGTTTAACCTTCTAATTAAAACATAACATAAATAAGACATATGGACAGAAATGTAATTTCACACAACTAAATTTTGCTGTTTTTTTTAAAGTCTCACCTACATATAATCATAACACATCTCTAATTAAAGAGAAAAAAAAAATCTCACTCCCACATTCTCTATCACTCTCTTCCTCTTTCCTTCTATTTCAAAAACAAAAATAAAAATAAAAAATTTTCTCACACACTTTGTGTGTGCCCATATGTTAGTATGAATGAAAATTGTAATTTCTTATTTTTGCCATTCTTGCGTTTACTGCAGCTGTCACAGCCCGTCCCGAAATTTTTTTATCGGGAGCGTGAAATGACGAAAATACCCTTGATGGGTATTAAGGTACGTGTTTGACATATGTATATATTTTATGGACTAATTATCATCCCTAAACTTTTGGAGAAAATTGAGTTGTAAATTTGTGTGGTTAGGGATTGAAGTGGGATTGTTTTGGTTGGACCACACCCTCACTCACGGACTCACCTTTCCTTCCCCCTCTTCCCCGTGTCTCTCTCTCTCCTCCCTCACGACTTTCTCACTCTCTCTCACCCTCGATCGTACGGACAACACCAAAACCCTCCAAAACTTCGTGGATCGAAGCAAATAAGGTATGATTCTTCACCATCTTGATGTTCTGAGTTGATTGGTACTAGTTTTAGGAAGTGAAACCCTCGAAATCGTCATGAAACCCTAACCCCGAAAAATGTGCACTGTTCATGCACACATGAAATCTTGCATTTCAGGGAATTTCAAGCTCACAGTGAGCTTAAGGACATCCTCACGAGCATCGGGGTACTTCGTTGGTGATATTTGGACGTCGGAGGACCGAGAACGGAGGTTCTCAAAATTTCCGAACTATCGTGCTTCCCCAGGTAAAATCTATTGAATTTTAGACCTTGAAACTAGTCCATCGTGATTCTACATGTTGAGGGCTTCAAATTGATATAAAATTCGAAGAAATCGGTTGAGAAACGAAGGAGAACAAACATTTTTAAAACTCGCCAGAGTCCGGCCACCGGAAAAACCAGTCCGGCGACTGGCTGAGGAAGATGATGCGCGTGGGGGCGCGTAGGCCCGTGCCACCCACGGCGCGTGAGGGCGCGTGGCAAGCCTAAAAATTTTTCTAAAAATTTCTCGACGTCCGTAATGTCGAGTAGGTCGATGTGTTATATTCATATACCCAAACTGAGCACCGTATGAGAAGTTATTTTGAATTGTTGGTTATGTGTTTAAATTAACGTTTTTATAGTTGTTTCGCATATAGGTGACACCTATCCCAAGGACGAGCGCATCCAGGGACGTCACGGGGGTTACGACCCATCGACTTACCAGTGAGTGGGCAGTTTTGTTTTCGTATTACCTATATACTACTGTTTTCCCAGAAAATGCAATTATATGAAAATATTTTTTTAAATGCCACGCATGCAATTGTTGAGATGTTTGAACTGATAATTGATGCATATATATGTGAATTGACACTGTGGACGCACAGGTGAGTATCAGGTGAGTTTATATGGTTTATACGAATGAATGATGATGTGAATTATGTTGGAAGCTCATAACCTGCACCCTAGGTGTTAGTGCTTATATTATTCACCACACTGCATGCTCGCCTTGGATCCAAGTAGGTGGATGTCGTACAGACCACTAGAGGTGGTTTCGACATGCCAGTCGTACAGACCATTAGAGGGGTTCCGACTGGTAGATGACCTTAGATTATGTGCACATATGATTGATGAGAGAAGCACTAGAGCGTATTATTTCACCATCTTAGTCGTACAGACTACTATAGGTAGTTCCGACTTATGTGCAGTGTAGTGCTGTACAGGTCACAGTTGGTGACTCCGGCAGGGCCGTACAGGTCACAGTTGGTGACTCCGGATGGATGGGATAGTGAGCTATAGAATCAGCCGTACAGGACCACTGTAGGGTCTCCGGTTGATTTATTATTTCACCTGAGTTATATTGATGCATTCATATTATATTTTGGCATGGCATGGCATATTCTTTCTGAGATGTTATGTTGATAGATGGTGAGCGGAGTTTTGATGATATATGTATATATACGTTTATATACTATTTTTCTGGGAAAGTATACAGGTTTTACGGTGAGGGGTTAGAAACGTTTTAAATGAAATGTTTTTGGAAAATCTTTGGTTTGCGCCCCTCCAGGTTCTAGTTAGCAGTTGGTGGCTCTCGAGGTCTTTTTCGGCATTCTGACAGACGTACTACATGTAGGACTCACCTGCGGCTGTTGCACTTTTAATTATAGTCCTACTTGACTGCATTTGATACCTATGCTCTGAATTCGTGTGTTTTACTCTATAACTCTCTCTTGTATGCTAGTAGGTTATTCTGCTAGTGGTTGGTTTAAATTCCTTCATATTTCTGTTATATCTTACTTCCGTGTCGCACTTTTGGCTACGTCACGCTCACGTGACGGCCAGCACGCCTTGATTCTAGGATCGGGGTGTGTCAGCAGCAAATGTAAATTCCACACTAAAATTGGAAATCTAATATTAAAATAATTAGAAATTAGATCAACTAGCTAAGAGCAGGAGTAAGATCCATAGGGAATGAAATTATTCAAGTTACCGACTCCCCAATTCATGATTTTTCCGATTTCAAGTAAACATGTCACAATTATGTCGACTAATCCTCTAAATTATTATTTTTTAAGTAAAGCATATGACATTCATTGATGAGAAATATGATTATGTACAAAACAGAGAATATAGTACATTTATTTGGGCCTTAATAAAATCTCAACCTGATCGAAAGAAACAATGTCACGTATCATGCCAAGATTACATAAGATGGATATCCTCGAATAATATGGCTCTCTTAGTTCAAACCAAACCAGCTCGGTTTCTGCTGCTAATCCAAACAATTAATTATATCCTAATTTTATGTAAATGAAAAACAAGGAAAAACAAGCTTGTTTTTCCCATACATGTAATGCATACACAGCCAAAAATGATTCCTTTCTATGAGCATGCAGACAAATCCTTTACCCAACAGCGTCGATACATCCAACCCTGCCATCCTCCGTCGCAGCATGCCCATCACTTGTCACTTGTGGACTGTATGTTGTCAGTCAAGAAAAATTTTAATCGACGGCCACGATGCGCCCAAAGTGCCTTCTCGTTCTCGTCGTCGTCATTCTTCCTCTGGCTGCCGCCCGTATCACAACCCTTGTCGGCGGTTGGAAGCTCATCGTGGCCATAGATGAGCAAAGTATGCATTATGTATTGCTAATGATTCAGGCCTCCTAACATCATTCTGATTATTGGTCTCATCCAGGATGCTTTGTAATTGTGATTGCAATCAATCTGTCGGTTATTCCTAAAAAAAATAAAGAGTCACAAATGAAGAAAAATATCAAAACAAATTAGTAATTAGACCATGCCGTAAATATATCAAGAAAGCAATGGCGAAAGAAATCCCTGCACGACCCAATATGGACAGTAATATCCAGGATAGCACAAGTCAATACCTAACCTTCCATATATGCCAAACCCTTTACCTTCCTGCCCGTTATGCACATCCAAAACCTCTATTATCTTGCCATCCCCCATTGCAGCTCATCAGTCATCACTTGTCATTCGTGGAGTGGAGCCAGTCAAAGAAACTTCAACAAATTAAAGAAAGCAACGGTCACGATGCGCCCTCACTGCCTCCTCATCCTCGCCCTCGTCCTCCTTCCTCTGGTGGCCGCTGCCGCGGACCGACGGGGCCTTATAACCGGCGGTTGGGCGCCCATAAAGAACATCAGCGACCCCCATGTGAAAGAGATTGCAGAGTTTGCGGTGTCGGAGTACAACAAGCAAGCCCAAGGCCAGAACAAGTTGGCGTTTGAGAGAGTCGTCCGGGGCGACAGCCAGGTGGTGGCGGGCATCAACTACCGGCTTGTCATTTCCGCTAAGAACAAGTCCGTGGCTGATCCCGATGTTGCCACTCCCGCGGATTACGAGGGTGTTGTGTGGGAGAAGGCTTGGGAGCATTTTAAGCAGTTGATATCATTTCATCGATTGTCAAAGCCTAACTAGGTTTCGGATAATATGATCGTTTTATATTTTAAAGGTTGTGTTTATGCAATCATGTACTCTGGACTCTAGTTTGCTTGAAGTTTATCATCCTTCATTATAATAAATAAATCGAGGGAATAATTGATCTTCAATTCTTAATTCTCTTGATTCTTTTTGGCTTTGTTATATATGTATTCTTGTTGAATTGGGTTCTAAAATTATTATGGAGACCACACACACAAAATGAGTGTTGAAGATTTAACCCAACCCAAGCAAATTCTTTAATTAAATTTGCTTTCACACATTTTGTAATTTTTTGGATGTCTTAATGCCCCTAATTACTTGTTTGTTAACTACAAATTCAATCCATAGTAATAAAAAAATATGAGAATTGATGTCTTGATATATATTGTCAAATTACTATTGTCAATTATTTACTCATATACAACAACAATAATAAAAAGTTTAGTAATACATAAAAAACAATTTACCTACCACGTATAAGAATATTATTTGTATAAATTTAAATTGAGAATCTACAAAATATAGGAACATTGTTTACCCACATATTTCAAATATGTGGTCTTAGCAAGTCAACTTTCAAAATGTAATTTTAAAATATATGTGATTTTCCTAGCATTACTTTTAAACTTATATAACATTCGTAGGTAGAACCCAAACATAGGAAATAGATTCATGTTTAGCAATTAATTAAATAGGAAAAACAATTTTGGAACTATTATAATCGCCTCAATCCAGATAAAAGCGGAAATGGATCATTAGAAAGGAAAGTGTTTTAAAGCCATAATAACATCACCATAAAATTAGAGAACAAAATCCACTATAAATTCTATTGCACTCTTAATGCGTCTATTCATTCCAACAAATGACCTGATTATATAGTATCTGGCAATTTCAACACTGATCTTTTGCCTCCTCTTTCCTCCCTTGGTCACAGCCCAAGGCGGTGATTGACAGCCGATCAAGAACATCAGCGACGCATATGTGAAAGAGATCGCAGAGTTTGCTGTCAACGAGTACAACAAAATAGAGATGAAAAAGTTGGCATTTCATAACGTCTTTTAGGATCAGATGAAGTTTATCGATGCCCTTAACATTCACTATTGGCTTCCCATTGCGGTCAGAGATGAGGAGTCGCCTACCCTCACATCAAATTATGTGACTATTGTGTGGGATAATGTGGAACATTCGATAAAGGAGTTATTGGTCTTTCATGAAGTTAGTAGGTAAAAGAAATTGGATGATTTCATAATATGTTTCTAGTCTTGTAAACCATCCTCTACAAATCTCACGTCGAGCCTTCTGCCTCTTCTTTTGTGTTCAGTATTTCAGCGGTGATATTTTGTTTTGAGCTCTATTTTAGTTTGATTTGGGGGTCCATCTCTATATTTTGAGCTTAATGTTGTAATTTGGCCTCTGTAATTTGCTGGTTTGATAATGAATTTACCTTTGTCTGAAGAAAAAAAGACGTGAAATTGATGATTTCATAAATGGTTATTTTATATGTCCTTACATTTTTGTTTTGGGAACATTTACCTTATCGCTCTAACACCAACCTCACATTCCTTAGCATCTCATATTGTATACCTTCATCAAATTGACAATATATATATATATATATATATATATATATATATATATATATATATAATCCCTCCAACAAATCAATGATAGAAATGAAAGGAGGATATCTAAGGGTTCGTTTGTAAGTGGTTTTTAAAATTTCTAAAGATTTTTTTGGTGAAAATATTTTTCAAACCAATTTTTTAGTAAAAATTTTAGGGGATCATAGAAAAACACTTGAAATGCTTTTTACAAGAAACACATATCTAATGCTTCTTTCAAAAAGCACTTATGGAATTCAAAATCAATTTCACAAAAAAAAGTTTTCTGTCATTTTAAAAGTACTTTCAAACCAACTTTAATATGGAAAGTGATCATCTCCGGATCTCTTTCTCATAATCCACCAAATCAGGGAATCCGTGCCGTTGAAATTTGATCAAACGGCTGAAGTTATTATAACTTTTAAAGTGGACCCTTGTTTGTAACCGTTGGATCAAATTTTAACGGCACGAATTTCTTGATTTGATGGATTAGAAAGAAGAAATTCAGAGATGATCCTTGTTCCCTTTAATAATAAGGAACTTTAATATAACTAGATATGGACCTAAGATTTTCCATCTTGTTTCATGCACCCTATAAAAATTAGAGAAATTATGCTTTTGTCCTTTTCCGTGAAGATGCCCGCACCAAAGCGCCTCTCTGCCAATCTGTTTATCCAGATTCCATAGAGTAACGACCAACCGTCGGTGGATAAGGATTTACCCAATCCCCAGGATAAATTTTGACATTATTATTTTCAATCTTCTTAAAAACAAACTAAATGATTTTAACAGAAATTAATTATAAATTTACAAATTTTAATTATGTATTCCCCACTAATAAAAGAGAATTAGTGGATTGATCGGGTGTGACGGTGAGGCTAAATTGGGTTGGGAGTAATTTGGGGAAAAGGAAAAACACAATTAAGGAACCGTCAGAACTAACCTAAACTCCTCGACGGACACAAACAAAAATTGGAATCTGTATATCTAACCAAGGTGGGGAGCAGCGGAGAGCCTCCTCCAGCCTTCTTCTGACGGACCCGAGGCTCTCTGCTCAGCCACCACTGCAGCCGCCGCAGCGGCATCGACAGCAAAACCACCATCAGCAGGATAAACTGCCCCGTCGCAGCCAAAGCGCCAACAGCAACAAGATGAAGGGGCTGTTCAAGTCCAAGCCCAGAACCCCCGCCGACATAGTTCGGCAGACCCGAGATCTCCTCGTCTATGCTCAGCGCGCTCCCGATTCTCGTGAAAGCAAACGCGAGGAAAAAGTACCTATTTTCCTTCCGTTATTGTTTCTGTCAATCAAAATCGATTCAATTCGATGCGATTGAAATTTTGATCAGATTCTTCCTTGCTTCTATATTCTGTTATCTGAAAACATTGAGAAAATTGGGATCGGTGGTGTTTTCGATGGGCAAAGTTGATTGGGATCGGTTCAAGATCAAAGTTTATATTTTTGAAGTTTTTTGTTCATACGGATTTCATTGAAATTGGCGATTTTGAATTCTGAAATCGTTAAATTAGTTTTTTTCAAATGCAAATTGTGATCGTTCATTCTAGTTACTTCTTCTTCGATAGTGTTTTGTGTTTGTATGTCTTGCGCATCGAGGTTTATTTGTGTTGGGGTTTTGTGAATGAGCAGATGTCAGAGCTCTGTAAAAACATCAGGGAGCTGAAGTCGATTCTCTATGGAAATAGCGAGTCTGAACCCGTCGCAGAAGCATGTGCGCAGTTGACTCAGGAGTTTTTTAAGGAGAACACACTTCGACTTCTTATTACATGTCTTCCGAAATTGAACTTGGAGGCAAGCTTTCAATGCCTTTGTTCTTTCACTTTATATTGTTTTGTCTGCCTTTTGTTGAATCCTTATGTTGAATTTCATGTTCTCCATTCTCGGTTTACATTGTGCAGGCTCGGAAAGATGCCACTCAAGTGGTTGCAAACTTGCAGAGGCAACAAGTTCAGTCTAAGCTGATTGCATGTGATTACTTGGAAGCCAACATTGATTTGATGGATATTTTGATCCAAGGGTAAGCCACTATTGCCAAGTACCTTGGACACTTAGTGTTATTATGTTGCAGTGTTCCTTTTTGGTTCGGACACTCTTTATTGATAGCATATGTCTAGTATGTTTGGTTCACGTCAATGTGCAATGATGCTTTGAACGTTTTCCCAAACACGCTGATTCATTAAAGTCTTTAATACTTTGGTCTTGATCTCTGTTCTTTTTTTCAAAATTTGTATTCTTGAATTATATGAAAAAGGGTGGGAGGTGGGGTGTTTCGAAAAGTATATCTTCTTATATTTGATTATATTATTAGGCATCTCATTGTTAAAGTCCACATTTTGTAGGTATGGAAACACTGACATGGCTCTACATTATGGTGCAATGTTGAGGGAGTGCATACGTCACCAAAGTGTTGCAAGGTGAGCAAATTGAACCTGGCTCATTTGGTAAATTTCAATTTGACCATGTGAAAGATGTTATTAAGAAGTGGGATATGAGGTTGTTTATCATTTGTATCATTTATTGGCTAAAACTCATAGCTTTTGTTCACCCCAGTTGTATATCAGCTATCTTTTCTCTTACGTAACTAATCTGTTTTTTTTTTTTTTTTTTGTGCAGATATGTTTTGGAATCACAACACATGAAGAAGTTTTTTGATTATATACAGCTCCCCAATTTTGATATTGCTGCAGATGCTGCTGCAACTTTTAAGGTTGAGTTAGTCTCACAGTATAGTCATGTGTTTGTTTTCATAAAAATCAACACTTTTAGAGTTTAATGAACATTGTTGCATGCCTTTGGATAAACTAAACACTCAAAATGATTCATGATTCATTTATTGTTTAGCCAATAATGCTTTGACCTTCATGCATGTGGGAATATTGAATACACTATCTGCTTCCCTGTATAATAGTAGATTTTTCCAATAGTGCAATTATGGTCAACAATGTTCTTATCTGAAACCTCAAAGCCTGATACAGATTTAATGTGGTTTGCTGATCTATATAGAGCAATTTTTTAAATTTCTTTTTCATTATCAATATTTCTTGTTCTTAAAGCCATTTATTCAACTCACGTACTTGTCTAGCTGCAGTTGTACTATAATCATTCTGATTTTTGGAACATCTCTCTGTAGGAACTCTTGACGAGGCACAAATCTACTGTAGCGGATTTTCTTTCCAAGAACTATGATTGGGTAAGGGTTACTTTCTATGTACAGATGTTTTTTTTCATGTATCTCCTTTCATCCGCATGGAACACATGCATGTGGGCAATAAGAAACATGATATTTCTATTTTTATGACAGTTTTTTGCGGAGTATAACTCGAAGCTACTGGAATCCTCCAATTATATTACCAGACGACAAGCTGTCAAGGTATGATGAATATTTGACCACAAATAGCTCTCTTAAATAGTATATTGCATGACCTTGATGTGCTTGTTGAACAAATAGCTCTCTTAAATAGTATATTGCATGACCTTGATGTGCTTGTTGAAGTACCTTGTATTCTCTTGTTTCATCACATTTTTGAAATAGGCTACATGCTTCTTGTGACGTTGCTGAGATGCTCTTATGATGTTTGCTGAAGATGCTTGTTTATTAATTACAGTTGTTAGGAGATATTTTGTTGGATCGGTCAAACTCAGCTGTGATGACTCGATACGTGAGCTCAAGGGACAACTTGAGGATCCTTATGAATCTTCTCAGAGTATGATATACCTCCTGTATTGATTATTGCTAATTTCCATGAACCTTCCCCCTCCCCTCTTGTTCCAGGCATTGAATAGTATGATATACTCTTACATGCATAATAAGTTTTAGTGCAAGCCTTTGAAATTACCATTTGCTTTGCATTTGGTATACCTATTTCTTACATGCACAATATGTATTAGTGCAAGCCTTTGAAATTACAATTTGCGTTGCATTTGGTATACCTATTTCTTACATGCATAATTTTGGGGTTTCTATCTGTAGGAATCAAGCAAGAGCATTCAGATTGAAGCATTTCATGTTTTCAAGGTTTGATTACCATTTTGATTTGTTATTGTTCAGGGTTACTCTTTAGTTCTCGTTAATATGTTTTAGTTTTTGCAGTTGTTTGCTGCTAATCAAAATAAACCCGCCGACATTGTGAGCATACTTGTTGCCAATAGAAGCAAGCTTTTACGCCTGTTTGCTGATTTTAAGATAGATAAAGGTAGGTGCAAGTTTTTATTCAGAGTTTGTTGTTAGTAGTTTGGCACTTTGGTTACATTTTTTCAAATGTTTTGTTGCAGAGGATGAACAATTTGAGGCAGACAAGGCTCAAGTAGTGAGAGAAATAGCTGCCATGGAACCCAAAGACTCATGAAGGAACTTGTCTTGTATGCGGAATATTGAGTTTCTTGTTCTATTTGTGAGTTTTAGAGTTTTCATAGTTCTTTGTGTTTGTTTGACGCTATTTAATTTTCTAAGGAGCCTTATCCCCCTTGTTCCTTTTTTCATATGTAGTTTCTAAATTATACTTTTGCAAAAGGTAGATAAATAAATTGGTAAAATGTTTGATGTTGTTGTACTTGGGTGATGCAATTGTTTAAAATGGTTGAGCACGCATGCTTGTAAATTGTAATGTATTCAAATTCGCCCCAAGTGTCGCGCTAGTGCCGTATTATTTGATGGACGCATAACCTTGCGCATAGTTGGCTTGTAGACCGACCGAAGAAGAGACTCGTGCTTGAAGTTTTCGTGAACAGTGCGTGTTGAATTCCGCAGTTAGATCTAAAACAGTTTAGAGGTTCCTCATGATCAAAGCGTCTTATCTTTTTCTCACGATGAGAATAGAATGGTCATTTTCTGGTTTCTGGTTTGGGAATAGGGTTCCTCTGGCACTGGCACGCACTTGTTCCACATTCCAATCATATGCTGTCCTTAACCACGAGCTGGTGATGCAATGGTAAATGACGGATTACGAGGCTTTCTTAAAACTAAATACTGGAGGTCTCGGATTCGAAACTTGCTGCTAGTGTGGAAGCTAGATTTGTGGCCAGGAAAAGGTTGAAATGACTTTGTGAGTTTTCTCGACCCTCGAAAGAATGGATAACCGTGACTTACCACCAACAGGGACGAAGCCAAAGATTTGTGTGAATGGGGGCTTCCTCAAACAACAAAGTTGTAGCTTTTCTGGTTTAAAGTTTCAATGTATATTTGTACAAGAGTGAGTCCGGGTATATATGAGAAGAGAGAGGGAAAATAGATGGGAAGGATGGATGCAGCAAGCAAGCAGCCGACAAGAAAGAAGAAGGCGTGTTGCCTGCCTAATCTAAACATTACACAAAGACATTACTCCAATCAGTCTTCTCCCTTAAATCAAGGAAAAGGTGATTTACATACCTTACCCTAAAGATTACAATGAGTCTTACCCTAGAGATTTACCCTAGGGGTCACCTTGGTAGTAGACTCCATATGCAGCAACAGTAGATACATCATCAGTCATATGCATCTTTTTCTACATTATATTCCAACCAAGTAGGAAGATCATCAAACCATGTAGGGTTGAATCATCTTTGCGTGTCTCCATATTTCTTGTAAGGAAAATTATAGGTTTTAGGTTGTCGAGGACCAGCTAGCACATACGCTATTCGTACTTGATCTCGAATATTAGGATTGTAATCCAAAATTCGAATTCGCTTACCAAGATCTAATGGAAGATTTGATAAAATAAATTTGGTACTATCTTGTCCCCGAGTATCATTATTTTTCTCAATAATTGGGGATGGCGGCACTGATATTTTTTTGAAAAATCTCTCCATGATGTTTTAGTCTGCAAAGTCAGTCATATTGATACGAATAACATATAAAGTTCATACGTAATTTGTAGAATTTATAGAATTAAAATCTCAATAAAATTCTTAGACTCTTAATCCTAGAGTATGTTATACTAATATGCCTAATAACTAATCAAACCAACAATTCAATTAACCAATACCAATAAGCATACAAATTATTCAACAAATAAACATTTAATTCAACTAATCATATGAATAAATGTGTACCCATATTCATAGAATTTGTAATTTCATAATTTCATTAATCAATAATCATAGAATTCATATTAATAATCAATAACCAATAACCATATTAGTGCATACCATAGGATTCTATATTTCTATACCAATTAAACAAAAATTCGTCTTAAATCATTAATTAGGGTTAGGGATTATAGATTTAGGAATTAAAAAATTTACCTAAATATATATATATATATGTCGGCTAGAGAGTGGCTGACGGTTGATGTGGTTGCACTACACTGGCTGGGAAAAGCACGTTTGCTCCTGTTCCGTTCCTTTTCAAGCTGCTGGGAATTTGGGGACAGAGCAACACCACACTGCTCTCTGATTGACAAAGGCAAATAAAAATGAAATGGAGATGGAATGGGGGTGGACCGTGGGGACAAGCGGTCCCCACTATACATACTTTTTTTTTTAACATATACGAAACGACCCGTTTCGTTTATTTTTCTTTAATTTTTTTTTGTACTAAATAAGGCCCAGCTCTGCTGCTGCTGCAGAACCAGAAAAATCTCAATAAGGACCAGATCAATAAGAGCAGACTCATAAAAATAGGACAAGGATTGTCTGCCCTCCTAGTTGTGGTGCCCTTCCATGCCCTCCTATTTTATGCGGTCACGGTTAAACCACGTCAATATTTTATATTTTTATTGTTTTTTGTCTTATTATCTCATTAAAAAATTAATATAAAATATTAACGTGGTTTAACTGTGACCGCACAAAATAGGAGGGCATGGAAGGGCACCACAACTAGGAGGGCAGACAATCCTTATCCATAAAAATATCAGTGGGGGCATCCCGCCCCCCCCCCTCTCCTAGACCCTAGACCATGGCAGCTCTGACCTTGGCCACCAATTATTTTCTTTTTTAAAAAGAAAAAGAAATCATATGCTGTCCTTACGAAGTTACGAGAAATACGAACAATGAATATCGAACACAGCATATTGGCATATTCTATGAATCTCCCCCATCAAATGACCATACTTACCTTATCATCAGGAATACCGCATAAATTACTCCATCGCCATTTTCTAAATCTCCATCGCCTTTTTCTAAATTTCACTTATAAATAATTATCAATTTACTTTGGGCCTGACCTCTGACATACTCACACGTCACACGACACGAGCTAGGTCAATGTGATTTTCGAAAAACGACAAGATTCGATAGATCTTTGAGGGTAATAGAGTAATTAAACCTACTATCGTGGTGTAAATCAGGAGAATTTTTTATTGTGATCGGAACATAAGTGGTACATCACGTGTTTTAATATAAATGGTAGAAAATTTTATTTTCTAAGTTATTAATTTTTTAGCACATACATCCCACTATTTATATAATGACATATAATGTACAATTCTATGTTCCGATTGAAAAATTCATCGTAAATAATACATAGGGAACCGTATTATTAGTGTCGGCATCATACTTTATGCGATAAACGAATGGCATTGGCATTATACTTTATGCGATGAAAGAATCGCTTATATATTTAGTTTAATTATTTAATCAATCTCAGTCACCTGTAGCTCCATCGTCGACAATACTCGTCAGCATCTCCAACTATTACTCAATCTGCATTTCCTTCCGAGGAGCAATTTGCTGACATTCTTATTAAAGGATTGTCTATTTCTTTGTTTCAAGATCATTGTTCCAATCTCATGCTTAGTTCTAATAAGCATGAGACTGAGGGGGATGTAAAGGTATAAAAACACAGGATCAATCCAATGGCTGATGTGCTGCCATGTGTCAATAGATTAAGCTGATATGTTTGTTAAGTTCGTTATGAGCTAGCTTAGTTCGTAAGAAAAGTGCAGTGTATATATAGCAATAGCTTGTAATGATTCAGTGTGAAAATTTTGACTCAAAAGAATTGTTTTCTCTTACTCTCTCTAATTTTCTGCAATCTCTCTCTCTCTCTTAAGTGTGAAACCTCCATTGTTAAAGCTTCAAGCTTCTCTTCTTACATCTCCAACCATTACTCAATCTGCATTTCCTTCTCTCATCAGACGTTAATAATGGCGGCAAATGGTAGATTCTCACCATTTCGTTTAAATTCTAATAAAATCTCCAATTTCTGTCTTCTTTTTTTCATGTAAAATTAATTTGCAATTTGTTTTGCATAATTTCTGGTGGTGGGTTGTAGATTCGCTTGCTCAGTTCCCCTCCTCCGCCGTTGATGCAGCCAAAAAAGCCGGCGAGTTAGTCCCCTCCGCCCCTTTAACTAATTTTTGTTTTTATTTAGTTTTTACTCAGCAGTAATTGAAACAAAATGTGTAATCTGTGTGCTATATGATTTTAATTCCACAAGGGTTCTAAGAGACCAAGCATGTGGAGTACAAAGGCCAGGTCTTTTGACTTGTTTTTCTTGTTTTTTATTAATTGTTAAATCAAATGGGTGTTTGGCAATTGGATCTTAGAAGTATAATTGCTGATTCAATGTTAGTGTAATTTTTTTTAAGTGAAAGATTTAAAATTTGATTACTTGACAAGCATCGAAGGCATGTTAGTGAAAGAATTTCGAATAACTTTTCGCCTGTGGCAGCTGCAGTTAGAATTTGAATGGAGAAAGTTATATTATGTGGTTTTGAGATAGCTCAGTGTTGAGTGCAAGATGTAGCAAAACGAAATTTCGTGATCAAAACATTATTTTTCTGTTAATCTTCCAATTCTGTTGGGGAGTGCAGGTGCATTTGGTCACGGAGACTGATAACCGACGGGGCCGTATATGTGGCGGTTGGTGGCCCATAGAGAACATCAGCGACCCCCATGTGAAGGAGATTGCAGAGTTTGCGGTGTCGGAGTACAACGAGCAAGCCAAAGGCCAGAACAAGCTGGCGTTTGAGAGGGTCGTCCGGGGCGACAGACAGCTGGTGGCGGGCATGAACTACCGGCTTGTCATTTCCGCTAAGAACAAGTCCGTGGCTGATCCCAATGATGCCACTCCCGCGGAATACGAGGGTATTGTGTGGGAGAGGACTAGGCTGCATTTTAAGCAGTTGACATCATTTCATCGATTGTCAAACCCTAACTAGGTTTCGTTTTATATTTTAGTTGTTGTGTTTATGCAATCATGTACTCTGGACTCTAGTTTGCTTGAAGCTTATCATCTTTCATTATAATAAATAAATCGAGGGAATAATTGATCTTCAATCTAATTTTCTTCATGTGAATTGAGTTCTAAAATTATCATGGCGACCACACACACAACATAAGTGTTGAAGATTTGACCCAACCCAAGCAAATTCTTTAATTAAATTTGCTTTCGCACATTTTGTAATTTTTTGGATGTCTTAATGCCCCTAATTATTTGTTTGTTAACTGCAAATTCAATGCATATTAAAAAAAAATTATGAGAATTGATGTCTTGATATATATTGTCAAATTACTATTGTCAATTATTTACTCATTTACAATAACACTTCCGGTACTGTTTATTTTTAACGAAAAATCACATTTTTATCTTTAACTGACACTATTCACTATACCTTTAAAAATGACTTTTCGTTAAAAGAGAAGTTTTTTTGGACTTTTCGTTAGTTTTTCTTAAAAAGTTTAGTAATACATAAAAAACAATTTACCTACCACGTATAAGATTATTATTTGTATAAATTTAAATTGAGAATCTACAAAATATAGGAAAATTGTTTACCCACATATTTCAAATATGTGGTCTTAGCAAGTCAACTTTCAAAATGTAATTTTAAAATATATGTGATTTCCCTTTATAAACTTATATGACATTCGTATAGAACCCAAACATAGGAAATAGATTCATGTTTAGCAACTAAGTAAATAGGAAAAACAATTTTGGAACTATTATAATCGCCTCAATCTGGATAAAAGCGGAAATGGATCATTAGAAAAGAAAGTGTTTTAACGTCATAATAACATCACCATAAAATTAAGGAACGAAATCCACTATAAATTCTATTGCGCTCTCAATGCGTCTCTTCATTACAAAAATGACCAGATTATATGGTATCCTGGCAATTGCAACACTGATCTTTTGCCTCCTCTTTCCTCCCTTGGTCACAGCCCAAGGCGGTGATTGGCAGCCGATCAAGAACATCAGCGACGCATATGTGAAAGAGATCGCAGAGTTTGTAGTTAACGAGTACAACAAAATAAAGAAGAAGAAGTTGGCATTTCAGAATGTCTTTTAGGGTCGGATGAAGTTTATCGATCCACTTAACATTCACTATTGGCTTCCCATTGCGGTCAGAGATGAGGACTTGCCTACCCTCACATCAAACTATGTGACTATTGTGTGGGATAATGTGGAACATTCGATAAAGGAGTTATTGGTCTTTCATGAAGTTAGTAGGTAAAAGAAATTGGATGATTTCATAATATGTTTCTAGTCTTGTTAACCATCCTCTACAAATCTCACGTCGAGCCTTCTGCCTCTTCTTTGGTGTTCAATAGTTCCACGGTGATAATAAGGATGTTGGTGGCGGATGTTAGAATTTTTTGTTTCTCTGGTTATTTTTTTGTTTTGAGCTCTGTTTTAGTTTGATTTGGGGGTCCATCTCTATATTTTGAGCTTAATGTTGTAATTTGGCCTCTGTAATTTGCTGGTTTGATAATGAATTTACCCTTGTCTGAAGAAAAAAAGACGTGAAATTGATGATTTCATAAATGGTTATTTTATATGTTCTTAAATTTTATTTTCTAAGTAATTAATTTTTTAACGCACACATCCTATTATTTATATAATAACATATAATATACCATTTCATGTACGATTAGATTGAAAAATTCATCGTAAATCAGACACAGGAACCGTATCATTGGTGTCGGCATCATATTTTATGCGATAAACGAATAGCATTGGCATTATACTTTATGCGATGAACGAATCGCCTATATATTTAGTTTAATTATTTAATCAGTCTGAGTCACCTGTTAGCTCCATCGTCGACAATACTCGTTAGCATCTCCAACTATTAATCAATCTGCATTTCCTTCTCTCATCAGACCGTTAATAATGGCGGCAAATGGTAGATTCTCTCCATTTCGTTAAAATTCATCTCCATTTTCTGTCTTTTTTTTTCATATAAAATTAATTTGCGATTTGTTTTGCATAATTTCTGGTGGTGGGTTGTAGATTCGCTTGCTCAGTTCCTCTCCTCCGCCGTTGATGCAGCCAAGAAAGCCGGCGAGGTCAGTCCCCTCCGCCCCTTTAACTAATTTTTGTTTTTATCTAATTTTTACTCAGCAGTAATTGAAACAAAGTGTGCAATCTGTGTGCTATATGATTTCATTGCAGATAATTCGAAAAGGGTTCTACGAGACCAAGCATGTGGAGTACAAAGGCCAGGTCTTTTGATTTGTTTTTCTTGTTTTTTATTAATTGTTAAATCAAATAGGTGTTTGGCAATTGGATCTTAGAAGTATAATTGCTGATTCAATGTTAGTATAATTTTTTGAAGTGAAAGATTTAAAATTTGATTACTTGACAAGCATCGAAGACATGTTAGTGAACAAATTTCGAATAACTTTTCGCCTGTGGCAGCTGCAGTTAGAATTTGAATGGAGAAAGTTATATCATGTGGTTTTGAGATAGCTCAGTGTTGAATGCAAGATGTAGCAAAACGAAATTTCGTGATCAAAACATTATTTTTCTGTTAATCTTCCAATTCTGTTGGGAGTGCAGGTGGATTTGGTCACGGAAACTGATAAGGCATGCGAAGATCTCATATTTAATCATCTCAAGCAACTTTACCCCACACATAAGGTTAAGAGTTAACTCTTCATCCCCATGTATCAGCAAAGTTCCTCATTGTTGCTTAGAATATCATTGTATCTCCTAGGACTAGGTTTTTCTCTACATGCTCTGAATTATTTTAGTCGGTGTTACCTTTAGTTCATTGGGGAAGAGACTACTGCTGCTAATGGTGTAACGGAGCTGACTGATGACCCCACATGGCTAGTTGATCCCGTAGATGGAACCATTAACTTTGTACATGGGTAAAAGTCGCTTCTTGTGTTGTAGATGATTGTTTATTTTCTCTGTGCTGATTGCTTCTCGTTGCTGTTATAGGTTCCCCTTTGTCTGTGTCTCAATCGGCCTTACAATTGGAAAGATTCCTACAATTGGTGTTGTTTACAACCCAATAATTGACGAGGTTAGGATTCTTATCTCCGCTAATGTTTAAACTCCAGTGGTTAACCACGACTCTTGTTCTAATAGATGTTAGAATTATAAGTTTTACAGCGAATAGCTTCTGAGTTGAAATATGAAAACTTGCTCTCTAAGTGGTACTAGCCGAATAAAGTGTGTTAACTTCGGGTTTCATTATACGTAGCTCTTTACTGGCATACGCGGAGGAGGTGCATTTCTCAATGGAAATCCTATCAAAGGTGATTATTCTGTTTTTAACCATGCACTTTATTGTTTCCAAGTGGTTACAGAATTTCCTATTTAATGCTTAAAAATGTTTTGAATTAGTGCAGTATCATCTCAGACTGAACTTGTGAAGTCTCTCCTTGTAACTGAGGTATAGAGCTCTCTGATTGATGGATGGTAGTTTATTATTGTTATACATAAATGGGCTGATTTGTTGTTTTTCTACCCTATCCCCGTGTAAAATAAAGCACACCGCAGCGTTTTACTTAAACAATGAGACTAGAAATTGGTAAGGATAAATGTGTAAACTTCTTAATCTTAAAAACCCTCATATGTTTTTGTACTGGAAGAGCAGGTTGGAGTAGAACGTGATAACGTAACAGTGGATGCAACCACAGGGACAATTAATCGCCTACTTTTTGAGGTAGAAACAGAACTTTCAAATGCTGGTCTTCAGTTGTGTTGGCAGCCCAATTTTAATGAATCCCTCTTTTGAGCAGGTGAGATCTATTCGCATGGGCGGCTCCTGTGCACTGGCCCTCTGTGGAATAGCATGTGGGAGGCTTGATCTATTTTACATGGACGGCTATGGGGGTCCTTGGTATGATCTTCTTTCTACCATGCTTGTTAATGTTAGTGGTAGCCGGTAAGTGATTGACATTGGTTTTTCATGTGCCTCAGGGATGTTGCAGGTGGTGCTGTAATTGTTACAGAAGCTGGAGGGTGTGTTTATGATCCGTAAGTAACTTTATCTTCAGCTTAAGATCATTCAAGAATTAATTTGAGTTGGAAATATAAATAGTTCTCTTTGAAGCGTGCACTACTGACAGATCGATAACATCTATCTTTTTGTTAACAAAACTTGAAACTTGCATGTAACATCGTATCTGTACATTTTTACTTATGTCAAGAATTGGATGTAATTTTCTTCATCAGATCTGGTGAGGAGCTTGACATCACATCTCGAAGAGTAGCAGCATCAAACCCTCTGCTTAAGGCAGCATTTGTTGATGTTTTGCGAGAATCGGAATGAGTCAGCTTCTTCACTCTATGAAATATTTCAAGTTAAACATCCTCTCAATGAAGCATAAAATTGGATTACTGATTTGATTACATGGGTGTAAGTTAGTATATCCTTTACACCATTGAAATCGTCTTTAGGGCATGTGAAATGCCAAATTAATTGTCGAACCTATTTTGATGATGATATATCGTTGGCAATGTTTGTATTTGCTGTATGTTCTTTAGCTTCAGAAATAGATTTGATGTTTCGAGTAAATGAAAGTGAAGTCATGATTGAGAATGCTTTAGCGCAAAACAGAAAGTTGAATGTAGAAACAGAAATCAAAGGATATAATTTCCGTTTGTTTTTCTACTTCCGCGCTCTTACCTTTGGTTTTTGTCCCTTGATTCTCCGATTGATTTAATCCTAGGGCTAGAAAATAGAGACAAGTGCAGATGGTGAAAAAGAGAGTGCGAAAATTATTTTCCAAAAATTAAATCAATGTCGAAGGAGAAAACACAGGTATAAGTAAGTAACAAATATATTTAATCTCTCTCTCTGGTAGCATGTCTAACACAAAGTCCAGGCAGGGACTGCCCAAGAACTAATTTACCAAAGAATAACCTCTAATCCTGAACTCCCTCAGTACATATGTGTACACAAACACTCACGTCATATATATACAAAAGGGTGCAACAACAAATGTATACAGAAGGGCCGCAAAAGAGGAGGAAGAAACTCGAAAGAGCCACCTCCTACCTCTTACAAACCATTCTGTGCGCTCTGCTTTTCGTCCCTCCGACCTCTAAGCACCATGGCCGTTGACACCGTTCGAAACGTGCGTTTCCTTTTCAGACTTCTTCCTCTTCAATACAATATACCATGTGTAAGCTTCCAACAATGCAGCTTGGACACCTAAAGCAATGATCACGCCGATGTATGCCTTCTTCCACTTATCGTCAGGGTTCAAGATGTCGAATCCTTTGAAGATGTTGACGATGCTGAGGATGATAACAGTGTACCCGGTTGCGTGGTGGTAAATGTTCCAGTAAAATCTGATCTTGTGATCCTTGTTGGGTCTCAGAAGCAAAGCAAACACCTGCATCGAGATTCAAAGCTATCACTTAGTACATGCTAGGGCAAAGATCGAAGTTACATTACAACATTGTTAGGGTTGAGATGAATGTTGAATTTACCTGAAGTGTTCCAAGGGCGAAGAGCGCGATCCCAATGTTTCTGTGTGTGTCATATTTGATGCCGGCAGAATCGTCGCCGAGTTTAATACCGGTAGCCCATCCTGCGACGCCAACGGCGTATGCCGAGGTCTGGCAAGCGGCATGAAGGTAAAACCATGCAGGGTCTGCGGACTTGAAAACTCTCAAGTACCTTGCTACCATGGCACCAAAAGGCATCAAGATTCCCCAACTCACTGCATTCAGCACTCCGTGACGCTGTAATTTGTTTCAAAAATGACCATAAAAACTTAGGGGATTTGACTAATTATGATGAAGTTAATTCCGGATCTCTTCCACTAAGCCTAGAGATCAAGTAATTCGAACCTTTGAAATTTGATATATCGACTACAATTATTATAACTTTTAGAAAAGCTTCTTGTTTGTAACCGTTAGATTAAATTTCAAGAGTCCAGATCACTTGATCCTAGACTTAGGTGGAAGAGATTAATAAAAACACCTTAAAGTCAAGACCTTAATTAAAACTCTAATAAATGACCAATACCAAACATGTGGCTACCAATTCGAAGAAATCTTAACACAGATCCTCCTCAACTAATGCTATTAAAGATTAATCTATATTTTCGCGGACTCGTACATAACCACATGCTCTAGAGCAGATTTCGCCACTTGAGTTCTAATATCTACCCATATTTTAAATTAATTTACAATATTTTTCAATAACTTAAAGTTGGCTATGCGTCTATACACTTAAATTCCACACATAATTAAATTTATAGCTATTTAAACTATTTATGCGGAACGCTCTTTTTCTCTTGCCTGGATTCAAATCTCCGGCAAGTTTTTATTGAGGTCCTTATATGCACATTATTCTTCTATTTTATACTTATTCTCTTCTAATAAATCAATATCGTACTCTTTAAAAAAAATATAAACGGAATTAAAAACTATATAGTTTTGTATAAAAACGATTAATTTATATTTCTGAGTATAGTAAAATTTACAAAAATGGAAACTGTAAAATTGTCGCTATTATTTTTGGTGACAGCCTTTAAATGTTTCTTTTTTTTTCTGTTGAAGAGGATATTCATATCTTTATCGAATGCTTTAATATAACTATTTTGTTATTAAAAATTTATCTCTAGAAAAAAAAATGTGAAAGAGAAATTGAATAAGGGCACTGGCAGTGAGGATTAAATTATTTTATATTTAATTACTGTATTGCTTATGACTTGTTTTGATTAAAATATCAAAAGTTTTATCAAGAAAACCAAACTAAGAATAGAAAAAGGGTTTAGTAAGAAAAGATTTGTGAATTTGCAGTTGGCCATCTGCCACAGTGATGGTAAGGAGGGTAGCTCTTGCACCATCACAATGTTTTCAAACTTTATCGGCTCTCTAATCTAATACTTAATATAATAAATCTATGGTTTGACAAAAAAAATTGTGAATTAATTGAAAACAACAAAAGATTTGTTCAAATTTGGTAATAAAAACCCAAAAATTACTTTAAGAAACAAACGTCAGGACATGCAGTTTAAGGATCAGAATTAAAGACAGAAAAATTGAGTCAAATCACTTACGTTTCTCTTTCTAGTGGTTGAGCTGCTACCACCGGTGGATGCTGTCTGGCCGGAAAGCAAATCCAAAGTCCCCTTGGCGTTAAGATTGGCGGCGACGGTGTCGTGAATGCTGGGAGCGCCGTTCGAAACGGGACCCTCTTGCCAGACCTGAAGTATGGTGGTAAAATTGGTAGGAAGAGTCCAGGTTGCAAATATGATCATCTCATCGTTGTTCAGATACTCCGCCGTCAAATCCGTAACCTCGTACGTCAGGTTGCCCTCCGCCAAGGTGGTCGAGTAGCTCTGGATCGGCGACTTGTACACCTTCGGCGTCCCACTGGACTGCGGCCAAGCGACAAGAGCTTGGGCGCCGGGCATGGCGGCCGACGCTTTGCTGAGGTCCGGATTGATGGCCCACGCGACCCATCTGGAGGCAGAGACGCCAGTGTGCCTGTAGGCCATCTGGAGCTTCCCCGTTGACTGTTCGAAGCTCCAATGGAGGAAGGAGCTGAGATGCGGCAGGCTGCTGCAGTAGGTGAAGACCTTGTTGTTGTTGAATTTGTAGTTCCCGCAGGCTGTTGTTTGGGCGTAGGAAGATTGTGAGAACAGAGAGAGCAGAATGGAGAAGGCCACCGCAAGCCTCAGCGTGGAAGCCATGGTTGTGAGAACTGAAAAGTGCTTTTGAGGGAAAATCTCAGCTGGGTTTTATATATTTTGAGAAGGGGAATTCAGATATTGGAAAAAGTTGAGAGCTTGATAAGAATATCGTACTTCTTGTTGGGGGTGTTGAGAGGGAAATGGGGTGTAATTATAAGAGTTGGTGGTGGTGTGTGGAGACTTTTAGGGTTGTTGGGTAGTCTGTTGCGGAAGGTTCCATTTTTCAGAGAGTGGTTTGAATTTGGAACTTATTATTTTTGTATTTTTGTATTTTTTTTTTTTTGAAAAATATACTTTCTGTTTGTTTCTCTTTTCGCACCCTGCCTTGTCAACGTTTCAACAATAAGAGCGGACATGTGGATGTTTTTGGTCAAGTCGGTCGGCAGTGAGAACAAAGTCTCTCCCCAACTCCTCCTGCCACACGCCTTATACAATAACACTATCTTCGCCGCTTCCAAATCGTGTAACGTTTTCGATCTCAAAGTTTCTCTTCGAAACAATGTTTTGGAAACTTTTAATCTCACTCACAAAGTTTCTCTCCTTCTTAATTTGGTCCATCTTAAAAAAAACCTTGAACTAATCAAAAATGAAAAATAGTATTAAGAACCTGTTTGGGCCCAAAATAATAGTTTGGGCCGAGGGTAGAATCACTCTCGGCCTGAGAAGCCGTGCGGCGAAAGGGTCATGGAGCGTTCAGCTCATGGGCTTCCAAGCCTAAGTCGGTTAAATCAGAACGCAAGTCGAGTCTTAGTACAATAGGGACTCTCGACGAGATCAATAATCTAGAAAGCGAATCCGGCTCAGTTAAGGACTAGATTCGTAGTCCTAGCAGAGATAGGACTGATCGAGGGGATGTTAATCCGGAGAAGGAAACCTAGTCCGAATAGGATTGGAACTCGGGCTCGATGTTCTGCTACTATAAATACAAGACATTCAGCAACAGAGAGACCCCTGCAAATCAATACAAAATTGCCCTGCGCAAACTCTCACAACTTGTGATTTTTCTTTTTCCTTTTCGCTGACACATCTTCCGTTGGCATCAACAGCATTGTGGAAGCAACCGGTGATATCTTAAGTCGGCATAGATAGCTCTGTCACCGTAGAGTCAGTCGGTCTCGTAGTATCTTCCGTTGGCATCAACAGCACTGCGGCGAGAACGGTTGATTGCCTATCCAAGTCTCGGTCGAGAAGGGTTCTAAATCCTTATTGGTCGAGGTCATCTCATCAGCTTTCTCGGCGAAGTGAGGTGTTACAGTTATTAAATTCGGCACATTGAAAGCCAAATTTGATATTGAACTTCGTAAGAATAGTAACCTTGTCTTCAGGTTCGAGAGCCCAAGAGGCGGAGACGTGTTCCTTTCTCGGCCGCAATCGCAAGACGCAGAAGTCAGTAGCGCGACCCAACGCAACATCAACAAATTTACTCCTCGGCCGAGCTCGGCGGACGAGTTGGCACGCCCCGCATTCATCGAATGACGTAGTTAGCTCAGTAATTACTCGGCCTGCGCGCCACGTAGGCTTTGTAGTTTCTAGGGTCAACATTTTGGCACGCCCAGTGGGACCCAGTGCTAAACTACGAAGTTCATGCCAATTGAAACACGATCGGTAAAAAAGAAAACAGCTATGGGAAAGTCGACAGCCGATTTGCCGAGTCAGAGCATAGGACAAAGTGTGCCACAGGCGCAGAATCCCCTTAGCACTATGACACCTGAGTCCACGAGCGCGACTCGCTGAGAGAGAGAAATTAATCTCGGCGGTCAACTCCGTAGTTTAGAAATCCCTAACAGAAACACAGGCGTTCTCAATGAAGGGATAGTAGAGGAGTGTGACGAGGATGGTGGTGAAGGATCTGACCCACCAACGAGGTCGTTTCTCCGAAAGCGACTAGACGAGCAGTCTCAGTCAGTCGAGCAGACGTTCAGTCGAGGCATTGACAAGCTACATGACGCGATACTCAGTTCTAACGATCGACAAACCAGGCTACTCGAAATGCTGGTTGGTAAAGTTGGTGGCAGCAGGCCTTTCGATCTTCTCCAGCATTGTCCACCAGGAAACAACCCGGTACCGATTGTACCGGCCGAGCCTATTCCTGTTCCGCTCAAACCAATTAACTTGGAAAAAGGAGGAGGATCGAATAGTAGGTCAGACGGGACCGATCAGAGGATTGAAGCAACACCTGTTGATATGACCGAAGTTCAGCGGATGATCGACTCGGCCATGAAGAAAGGGCCGAAGTTTCCCAAGTTTATTCACCCGTACCCAGCTTACGTGGAAACGTTTGGATACCCGAAGGGTTTCAAGATCCCAGATTTTAGTCTTTTTTCCGGTGAATCGTCCCTGTCTTCGTTGGAGCACGTGGCTCGTTTCACCACGCAATGCGGAGATGTTAATAGTGATTTCCATAAGTTACGGCTGTTCAACTTTTCGTTGACCGGCTCGGCATTTGCCTGGTACATCAATCTCCCTCCTAATTCCGTCCAAAAATGGGAGGAGTTGGTCGAAAAATTCCACGAGCAGTTTTATCGGCCGGGGATGGAGATGTCAGTCTCTTCATTAGCACGGATGGCTCAAGCATCTGATAAATCACCAATGGATTATCTGACCAGGTTCAAATCAGCTAGGAACTGGTGCCGAGTGCCTTTACCTGAAGTCGAATTTGTTAGGCTTGCTTTGAACGGCCTTGACGTCGAATACAAAAAGAAATTCTTGGGGGCAAATTTTCGGGATATGTATGAATTAGCCCAACATGTCGAGCAATATGATTATTTGCTCCGCGAGGAAAAGACTTCGAAGACTCCAACTCGGGGAACGATTTACAAGAACCCTACTGTCAATTATGCATCAACCGAGGATGAATGCGTTAGTGTGGATGCGGCTGAGATAATGATAGATAAACCATACGTTTGCAAGGCATTGACTCAGGTTGATTCTAGAGAAGCCAAAAGTCGCTCGGCCACTGAAGGAACATTGAAACCGTCAAAGGTTTATACTTTTGATATTACCAAGGCTGACGCCATTTTTGACCAACTGTTATCAGCAAGAATCATCAAGCTTCGGCCTGGTCATAACATTCCTAAGGCCGAAGAGCTTAAAGGAAAGGTGTATTGCAAATACCACAATTCGAGCAAACATACGACAAACAATTGCGTTGTGTTTCGCGATAACGTCCAAAGCTGGATTGATAATGGCAAGTTGAAGTTTCCCGAGAAGAGGATGAGTGTTGATACTGATCCGTTCCCCACGGCAACAGTAAATATGGTCGACGCGTACCTACCCAAGGATAAAGGGAAAGGCAAGGCCGAAGTGGTTGAGACGCAGCGCCCGCGGAATCAGAATTTTCGGCCACGGTTCCTGGCCGATTTTCGGTCAAACAAACCACCTACGGCTTTAACGGGGCCTGCTATTGTCAAACCTATGATGGATTATATCACCGATGAAGACAGTGGGACGGCGGTTTTGTGCAGGAAATGTAGAACGAAGGTCGACAGTGAACTAGAGGAGAAGCCCGCTTCGCAGCCTGTGGCCGCAACTCGGCAAAAGGTGGCCAATGAAGGCCAACATCACGGGGTTTTTGGGAGGCTCGGTCCTAAAATACGGATGGAAGAGACACCCCCGGTCAGGCGGCGCCTTGATTTTGATGCTTCATTCTATGATAATGATTACTATAAGCGTAATTCTAGCAGTTCAGAATCATCGCGGAGCCAGAAGACCTTCAAGCCTCCCGAGCCTAGAGATCAGCGTTGGTATACATATCATTCTTCGAAGGGCGTCTACACCGCGTTGTCCAAATCTCAGAAACGCCGGCATCAACGAATAGATTGCATGGCTCGCCGACGAGCAGCCCAAGAAACTTCGGCCCCTAAGTGGCGGCCGAAGGACACAGTTGCCACTGATGATGAGCGACCACCTCCAGCAATTATGACAGAGTTGGCTCAGGGGAAACGGCAAGTCGATCAAGATGTCGAGACCATGTTTGAAGAAGCTGATAAACGGATCAAACTTCTCATTCGACCAGGGGAGATGAAGGCACACCTTGAACATTTCAGGCAAGAGGCCGAAAGCAAATTATCCCCGCCGGCTATACAAGAACCTTTGGTCAAAATTCGACGGAATTTGCATCCCCCGTTCCTTGGGGAGTCTTTGGAGTATATGCGAGAATTTCATAAGAAACATTCGGCCAACGATTTGTATGGTTTGCCGAATGCATGCCAGGACACCATTGATCTGGTCCTGACTTGTCCGGATGCTGAGCGGGTCATTCAGAAGACCTCATATCCAGGATTGAAAGCAAGGTTCCAGCACATACGAGAAGCTCGTGTCCTTGGATTCGAAGTCGATCCGTACACCGATATCAATGCAGCCGACCTTCCTTTCTCGTTGGACGACCTTCAGTATTTACGATATCACTTTGAAGTATTTTCGGCGGTTTCTCTCTTCGGCCTTACGACCGATGAAATCGCACGTATTGCCCGTCTGGATGCTTATCTCGACACTAGGGATGCTCGGCTACACTACCAGGAGCAGGTTCAAGTCTTGACCCCAAGTTCATTGTCAATCTCAACTTTACCTGAGGCGGTCACGCAGAACCAACAAGTGGCCGAAGCAGCTCTGCCGAGTGACGACATTGAAGAAGGGACAAAAGAATCTCGTTGTCCGACTTTGACGACAACTGAGTCCGTAGTGGCCGACCAACCGAACGAGGAGGGTCTTGACCAGATGGGCCCATCAGTCCTGGATAATATGGAAATCAGTATGGTCCATGTGTTACCTGCCGATTTTCAATCAAGCACGGCTCAACCAAATTTCCTTGATGGAGATGTGGTTGCCGATGAACCCGGCCATGTTGATTTCGTATCGATTGCTGAAGGCGAGTCAACAACAAAAGATGATAGTCTAAAGGCCGCTTTGGCCGAATTGTTCCCTCGTTCATCGTCGGCCAACCTTCACCATTTAAAGCCACTGTATGTGACGGCCCACATCGAGGGATATCCAGTGTCTAAAGTTTTTGTCGATTGTGGAGCTACCGTCAACATCATGCCTCTGAACATCATGAAGGCCTTACGCCGTTCGACTGACGAGCTTATTCCGTCAGGGATCACGATGAGTAGTTTCGTCGGCGACAAATCCCAAACCAAAGGTGTACTTCCGTTAACTGTGAATATTACCGGCCGCACCCACATGACCGCCTTTTTCGTGGTTGATTCCAAAATCGAGTATAATGCACTGCTCGGTCGAGATTGGATTCATCAAACCAGCTGTATTCCTTCCTCGTTGTACCAAGTGCTTGTCTTTTGGGACGGCAAATCGGTCACTGTTCATCCGGCCGATAGCCAGCCCTTCGAAGCTAACATGATTCAAGCACGGTATTATGATGATCACGTCGGCTACATCACTTTGCAAGGCTTTAATGAAGAGGGACGGCCGACTCGGATTTCGGTTCAGAAAGTTATCGAGGTTGGCGCCGAGACTGTCCAGCAGGATTCGGCGAGACTCGGATTAGCCAACTTCCTCCCCGAAGCTGATGTTTGACACCGATCGGGAAGCACGCAGGGCCGCAGTTTCATCTACTATGGAACGACTGCTGGCCCATTGGTACACGATATCTAAACAACCAAATTCGGGTGTCAACCTTGTCGAGCTTCTTGCTGAGGGAGATAATGGGCCTGTATTATCTTTTGATAAAATTTGAGCCGCCCCGGCCGAGCTCGAACATCATCGGCCCCTAGTTAAGGACCCTTTAGAAGAGATTAATGTTGGGACGGCCGATGACCCACGGATTTTGTTTATTAGCGCCTTACTTCCCCAACAACTGAAAGGCGAGTTTCGTACTTTGCTTACATAATTCAAAGATTGTTTTGCTTGGAGTTATCATGAAATGCCCGGCTTAGATCGTACTCTGGTCGAGCATGAATTACGCATTAAGCCCGGATTTAAACCTTTCCGTCAGCCACCTCGTCGATTCTCAACCGAAGTACAACTCAGTATCAAGGACGAACTAGTTCGGCTTTTGAAAGCCGGATTCATTCGGACAGCTCGATATGTCGAATGGTTGGCGAATATCGTTCCTGTATTAAAGAAAAATGGTGCACTGCGCATTTGCACCGATTTTCGAAATCTGAATCTGGCAACTCCCAAAGATGAGTACACAATGCCGATTTCAGATCTGTTAATTGATGCCGCGGCGAATCATGCGATCTTATCCTTTATGGATGGACATGCCGGGTACAACCAAATATTTATTACCGAAGCCGATGTGCACAAAACTGCTTTCCGTTGCCCAGGGGCACTCGGCACTTACGAATGGGTTGTCATGCCATTCGGCCTCAAGAATGCCGGCGCCACGTACCAACGGGCGATGAACACCATCTTCCATGATTTAATTGGTACCATCGTCGAAGTTTACATCGACGATGTTGTCGTCAAATCTAAACGTCGACAGACACATCTGGACGATCTTCGGCAGGCTTTCATCCGCATGCGTCGGCATAACCTCAAGATGAATCCTGCCAAGTGTGCCTTCGGTGTATCGGCCTGGAATTTTCTTGGTTTCCTCGTACATTACCGTGGGATTGAAGTCGATGAGAATAAGGCACACGCAATCATTACTGCCCCACCCCCAACGACGAAGAAACAGCTCTAGTCTTTACTCGGACAGATCAATTTTCTCCGCCGATTTATTGCCAACTCGGCAGGAAAAATGAAAGCGTTTTCCACACTCTTAAAACTCAAGGACTCAGATAAATTTGTGTGGAACGACGAGCATCAGGCGGCGTTTGCGCAAATTAAAGTTTCCCTCACGAACCCACCTGTCTTGGTTCCTCCCCGGCGCGGTAATCCTCTTAAGCTCTATATATCGGCGGCCGAAGAGTCCATCGGCTGCCTCCTCGCACAAGATAACGACGCCGGACGGGAACAGGCTATTTTTTATCTCAGCCGCAATCTCAGTCAACCAGAGATCAATTATCCAGCCGTCGAGAAGCTGTGCCTAGCCGTTTTTTCGCCGCTTCCAAGCTTCGGCATTATATGCTCCCATCGGTTACCCAGGTTATTGCACAGACCGACGTCATCCGCTACATGCTCACCCGACCGATCGTAAAGGGCCGCATTGGGAAATGGACCATGGCACTGTCCGAGTTTAGCTTGCAATATGTAGCTCAGAAAGCCGTCAAGGGCCAAGCATTGGCCGATTTCCTTGCTCAACATCCCTCCCCATACGGTTTTGGGGGCAACGACGTTGACATCGGCATGGTGCAGACGCGTGACAATCACTGGACGATGTACTTTGACGGCTCCAGTACGTCATCTTTGGCAGGTGTGGGAATTGTCATTCAATCCCCGAATCACGATCGCTGGTTCTTTTCACTTAAGTTGGACTTTGACTGCACCAACAATCAGGCCGAATATGAAGCCTTAATCGTCGGCCTTGGAATTCTCCATGACCTGCGGGCAACCCGCGCCCTCGTTCTCGGTGACTCCGAGCTTGTGATTAACCAACTTAATGGCTCCTTTCGTTGCATGAGTTGTACCCTGGCACCTTACCATATGGTCGCCAGCTATTTGGCCGAATCCTTTTACAGTATTACATTTCAACATATTTCCCGGTGTCATAATACCGACGCTGATGAATTGGCTCAAATTGCCTCCGGCGCACAACTCCTGGGGGGCAAACTAGGCCAAGAGATATCAGTGATACGACAGTTATACCCGGCCTTGGTTAACCAGCAAATCCTCCGACGGGACGACGTGATACGTACCAGGGTTATGTCCTTACCTTCGTTGTTAGATCGGCAGGACTCTGTCGAGGTTTGCACGACCGAGGTGATACCGGATGATTGGAGAGCACCTATTATGCAATACCTTGGCAATCCTAACGGGAAACATAATCGCAGGACACGGGTTCACGTTACGAACTATGTCATGTACCAGAACGAGTTATACCGAAAGGGTGAGGATGGTTTGTTATTGCTATGCCTCGGCCCCCAAGAGAGTGCTCGGGCGATCACAGAGGTTCATGAAGGGGTATGTGGAGCTCATCAATCCGGACGGAAAATGCGGTGGCTACTCCGACGACACGGCTATTTTTGGCCGAGAATACTGAAGGATTGTATCGAGTTTGCACGAGGATGCGTCCAGTGCCAAATCCATGGGCCTATACAAAGGGCCACGACCGAATCACTACATTCAGTCATTAAGCCATGGCCGTTTAGAGGATGGGCCATGGACGTAATCGGCAAAATCACGCCGACTTCTGGGGCTGCTAAGCATGCATGGATAATAGTCGCAACTGATTACTTTACTAAGTGGGTTGAAGCAAAATCATATGCCGAGTTAACATCTAAAGAAGTTTGCGATTTCGTGGAGGAGCACATTGTGACCCGGTTCGGTGTACCGGAGACGATCATAACCGACAATGGAACAATTTTCACAGCCGAAAGGTTTAAATAATACACGGCAAATTTGAAAATTCGGCTGGAACAGTCCACACCATATTATCCATAGGCGAATGGGTAGGCCGAGGCAAGCAATAAAGTGTTGATTGGCATCCTCGAAAAAATAATAAAAGAAAGGCCTGGCATGTGGCATTTGAAGTTGAACGAGGCATTATGGGCATACCGAATGTCGCCCCGGTCGGCGACTGCGACAACCCCGTACGCATTAACCTACGGGCACGATGCAGTGCTACCAGTCGAGTTGAGCATAAATTCGTTGCGGTTAATTGAACAAAGTAGTTTGTTTAGTGCCGAATATAATCAGTCCATGAGACAGGAACTAGAAGATTTGGAAGAAGCGCGACTTGACGCTTATAACTTATTGGTGGCACAAAAACAGATTGCCGAGCGAGCTTATAATCAAAAGGTACGACAGAAAACATTCGGCGAAGGTGAATTAGTGTGGCAAACGGTGTTGCCCGTAGGACTAAAAGATCCTAGGTTCGGCAAGTGGTCGCCAAATTGGGAAGGGCCGTTCATTGTGCATAAAGTATACGAAAAAAGGGCGTATCATCTTAAAGACCGAACCGGTGTAGTACACAGATTGCCGATCAATGGGAAGTTTTTAAAGAAATACTATCCGGTCACATGGGAAATGCGAGAATAAACAAGATTACTTCATTAAGATTGATAGAGCGTTTACAAAATGAGTAGGTCGATTGGTTTATATATCATTCAAGGCGAAGAGGGGAGAAGAGTGCTGAGCAGGGCCTTCAACTCCAGCCACCGCACGTCGGCCATGATAACTTCGGCCTGCCGATTCTTTTTGTCCAGCTTCAGTCGCTCGACCCGTTTTGTAGTTGCCGCATACTCAGTTAGGCGATCCTTGCCGCCTGACTTGAAGTCTTTAGCAAGATTGGAAGCAATGGCCGACCGACGCTTTGCTAGTTCGGCCATCTGACGGTCAAGCTCGGCTAGCGCCTCTCCTTTTGCCCGTAGATCGTCGATTTTCGGACGGAGGGTGTCTTGAACGGCCGTGGCGGCTTGCAGGTCCTGTTCGGCCTTTAGAGCGGTCTGGAAGATACTAAATGTCTCCCGAACACGCTCCAAGGCAGACGATGCCCGAACTATGGCATCGCCGCTCAGGCGACCGTCGGCTCCAAGGTCGTTCAGACAGGCGCCAAGCAGATCAAGACCGTTGCGCTCAAGTACTTGCGATGTTGAAAGCGACAAGACTTCTCGCAACTGGGTTAGGGCGCTTGGGTCGGCAGTTTCGGTCGTAGCGGCCGAAGGACCGGACTCTGCGGTTGTACTGGAGATGAGGGCTTTGAATTCAACCTCCCATGAAGCCTGCACATACAAACTAGGTTAAGTTTAAAAGAAGTCACGACAAGAATAGCAAGAAGGTTTCGTTTTTAACCTGCCGAGAGGAGACCTCGGCCATGTCTCCAGGATCGTTGCTCGAACCTAAAGAACTCAATGGCCGAGCCCAGTGTCTCAGATTGCTTCTCAGTTCACGCGGCCGATGGAGATTATCTACGTTTGATGGCCACGGAGGCGGCCAAGAAATATAGATAATACCTTTCGGCGCGTAGAATTGTCGGTGAAAAGAAGGTACAGGCACCTGACATTTAGTATTTTCCTTGTTTAGAATTCTAAAGCAGAAAAGCAATCAGGGAGAGAGTAAAAGGGACTTACGAAGGTCGAGGTAACCTCCTGTGGAGGGATATGGAAGCCCTGGTCTTGAGGATGAACGGGCGATTCCGCCGTCGCCTCGGGTTCCTCGAGCGGGCGTTTGCCACGGTCGGCTGTAGATGGGCCGACTGGAACAACCGTTTCGGAGGAGGCAGGGACATCCTAATCCTGGGAAGAAGCGAGGGGTTCGGCCACCGCCGTCGGCTCCTCGACTGGGCGCTTTCCACGATCAGTCGTTGAGGGGCCGGCTTGAACCACCATCTCTGACCTTGGGGGAGGTTGCCGACGAGAGTGAGGGCGATCTGCCAGCAGGACCTTGTTGCTCCCCTCACTCTCTTCCAGGATGAAGACCGAGGGTTTTGGATTTTCAGGGGCTGCTCCCTTGGTCGCAGAGACCACCTTTTTTGGAATGGGTGCCTCCTCGACGGAGGGAGGCACAACTGGTGTACTAGCCCCAGAGACAGGTCGCGGTCGAACTGTCTCTGCGGCCGGGGCGGATTGTTTCTCGACCGAGGGTTGAACAACGGCAGGAGAAGGGGAAACACTGGGAGTTGTCGCCCCTGTAGTTTGACTGGGGATGACATGGATCTCCCGTGCGCCCTTCTTTGCCAGTTGTTTTACCCGTTTGGCAGGCGGCGGAGGTTCGACGGCCGGCTCGGCCTCTTGGCGAGGTCGTTTGGTTGGCACGGCCCGCACAGCAGCTTTATCCCTTTTAACCAGGGCCAATTTTTTCTCGACCGTGGCCGCGGCAACAGCTTCCGTTTTTCTCGAATGCCGATTACCTGAGAAGATAAGAACAATTCAGTAAGGCAAATCAATATGCAAGGTTGGAAGGAACCGGTGATAAATGAAAATTACCTTGAGTTTGGGGAGCCGAGGCCTTCTTCGGACGGTCACCGAAGAGTTTGTTTAGCACCTCCTCGACCGGAGCACCAAAGAACTCCTGGATGTAATTTTCCCACCATTCACCGAAGGTGTCAGTGCAATGGGTTTCGGGGGTGGCCGGTCGAAGGCGGAATTTTTGACAACACTCTTGGAACTCCCTCACGGCAGTATTACATTCCTTCTCCGAGGAACGAGGTTCACGTCCACGGCTTAGGATCGTTCGGGAGGAGAGAAGGGGGACGGGGCAGCCCTGAAGATAGCCGAGTTGTCGGGCAAGGAAGTTCGGATGATATACTTCCCAACCCGACCGTTTCCCGTCACAGCCGAGAGGGAGGTCGCGAACAAGCACAAACGACCCCCAGGTCTGACGAAGATCAGCGTCCTCATCTGCGCCCCATGTAGAGGTAGGCAGCCTGATGAAGGAATGATAGTCTCGACGACGACATATCAGGAACTCGTCGTTGGAGAAGTCGTCAAGAGCGAAGAGGTACCGAAATACCTATTCGGCTTGATGGGGAGGTATCGGTCGAGAGGCCAGCTGAGGTCCAAGCGCCTCCGTTGGTGTGAAGTCAGCTATGGCCGGCCGAAGGGAGGCAAAGTACACTTGTAACCAGAGCTGGAAGACCCAGAGGGGACCATTCTGGTGTGGGTCGACCTTGTGGAGGGTTGCTTCGGCCAGGCAACGGAAGAGTTGGGCGAGAATGTTGGAACTCAGTGCCAGGACGTGACCACTGGCCAGGGCTTCAGCTACCGGCATGTTCTCGACCAAACACTTGTTTGACTTGGTACAACAAATGTATTTGTTGTACCAATAGAAGAGGAAGGCTTCATGCTCTCATTCTCGCAGGTCCTCCTTCGACGGGATGTGACCATCACGGCTCAGGGTCTCGAAGGCTCGACGGTCGAAAAGTGTTTTCAGATCGATATTCGACGGGTGCCGAGAGAGAGTCGCGTCGACAGGGATCCCGGTTGCCGAAGTCCCTAGAATGGCGGTGATATCCAGGATGGTGGGACCAATGGGACCAAGAGGAAGAACCATTGTGTTGGTGGCCGAGCACCAGAAGCACAGAGCGGCTAGGAGAAGCTCCTTGTCGAGGACGACATCCATGGACGAGAGTAGGATGGCGTCGTAGATGCCGAGGGCCTTCCATTGATCGCCGAAGAGCCGTTCCATTCGAACGACCCAGGCTGCCCAGCCAGGAGCCCTGGGGTTTCGCCGCGTCCCATCGCGACCATTCAAACCCTTGAAGCAAGGGTGTTAGGCAGTGCTCCTGAAGAAGGCCGGTGATGGTCGGCGGTATTGCAGCCTTGAAGAGAAGACCCAGGATCTGGTGTTGAGTGCTCATGTCATTTTCAAACCGTATAGTCTTGATCGAGCTCTGATCAAGAATCTTCTGATGCGGTCATATTCCTTGGAAAGCTTGGAGATGAAGGACGCCATTATAAGAAAGAATCACGGCGTAAAAAGATTTTCTGGGTTGGGGGTTTGAAGACGAAGACTTGGAATAGAGGAATGCACTAGAAAGCAATGGCAAGGGATTTCAGAAAATTTTGGGAGCGTAAAGTACAAATAAGAGAATTTCGGTATTTATAGGGTTGTGGAGGGAAGAGCAATCGTTCGAAATTCAAAACAAAGGGCAAAATCGACCGGAGGAATCGTTGATCATGATGAACATTTGGGAAATGTGATTGAGCAGACCGACGGTTTTAGGTTTTGGGGGGCGCACGATCGCGTGTGACGGCGAAATTAATGACGAAAGACGTTTCGACACCTGCATGATGACAGGTGGACTCGCGGATTGAGGTAGTGGCTCGCGGATTGAGGTAGTGGTTAAGTTCAGCCATAAGGTCATGATGGCACGACGGTTCAGGCTGCCGCACGCCTTAGACGTCATTATTGGGGATTGGCCATGTTAGAAGACGCCACGTGGCGAGTGGTTTAGCAGGATCAAGATCGTGCGATCGTGTTCAATAAATGCGCCTTGAAACTCGGGTATTAGGATTCTGAGTGGTAGATTCGCTTCTTCAAGGCCGAAACTCGCCCGAAGGTTTCAGGCCGAGGACCTCGGAAGCGAGGGGGCAATGTTTGGGCCCAAAATAATAGTTTGGGCCCAAAATAATAGTTTGGGCCGAGGGTAGAATCACTCTCGGCCCGAGAAGCCGTGCGGCGAAAGGGTCATGGAGCGTTCAGCTCATGGGCTTCCAAGCCTAAGTCGGTTAAATCAGAACGCAAGTCGAGTCTTAGTACAATAGGGACTCTCGACGAGATCAATAATCTAGAAAGCGAATCCGGCTCAGTTAAGGACTAGATTCGTAGTCCTAGCAGAGATAGGACTGATCGAGGGGATGTTAATCCGGAGAATGAAACCTAGTCCGAATAGGATTGGAACTCGGGCTCGATGTTCTGCTATTATAAATACAAGACATTCAGCAACAGAGAGACCCCTGCAAATCAATACAAAATTGCCATGCGCAAACTCTCACAACTTGTGATTTTTCTTTTTCCTTTTCGCTGACACATCTTCCATTGGCATCAACAGCACTGTGGAAGCAACCGGTGATATCTTAAGTCGGCATAGATAGCTCTGTCACCGTAGAGTCAGTCGGTCTCGCAGTATCTTCCGTTGGCATCAACAGCACTGCGGCGAGAACGGTTGATTGCCTATCCAAGTCTCAGTCGAGAAGGGTTCTAAATCCTTATTGGTCGAGGTCATCTCATCAGCTTTCTCGGCGAAGTGAGGTGTTACAGTTATTACATTCGGCACATTGAAAGCCGAATTTGATATTGAACTTCGTAAGAATAGTAACCTTGTCTTCAGGTTCGAGAGCCCAAGAGGCGGAGACGTGTTCCTTTCTCGGCCGCAATCACAAGACGCAGAAGTCAGTAGCGCGACCCAACGCAACATCAACAAATTTACTCCTCGGCCGAGCTCGGCGGACGAGTTGGCACGCCCCGCATTCACCGAATGACGTAGTTAGCTCAGTAATTACTCGGCCTGCGCGCCACGTAGGCTTTGTAGTTTCTAGGGTCAACAGAACCATATATGAAAAGGAAATCAATATCCAACCAGAATCGTTGATAGTTTACTATATCAAGAAAGAAAATTAATATAAAAACCATATATGAAAAGAAAATCAATATCGAAAATCAAAATCATTGATAATTTACTGTATCAAAAAAGAAAATCAATATTAAGAATCATACATGAAAATAAATCAATATCGAAAACCAAAATCGTCGATAATTTACTATATCAAGAAAGAAAATTGATATATATCAAGAAAGAGAATCATATATGGAAAAAATCAATATTGAAAACCAAAAACGTTGATAATTTTCCTTTAACTTTCTTTTAATTGAGCCACAAGTAACTCAACAAAAAGTTCTGCTGATCTCTAATTAATCCCTTTATGTCATAAACTGATTAATTAATCAAGATATCGCTATCAAAACAAAAGTTGATAATTCCTTTCCAAAGATTTTCATTTCACCAGTTTATGATAGAAACTTAATAGTTAGAAGAGCCGGCTAATTAGAACCAGTGAGTATGTATTCAGTTTTAATAATCCAAATGACAATTAAAGTAAACACGAAAACGATAATAAATTTTATGTTGTACTGAAACATTGACGCGTTATATCCCTAATATCAGGTGTTATAATAAATTTTACATCCATTAACTCATATTACAACACATAAATTGGTTCTACAGAACCTAATTACTCTAATTAGGGCAAATTCTTAGAGTGGTGCACTAAAGACTGACTGACAAAGTCAAAGCGACGGGCAGGGTCGAAGTACCAGTCAAGCTGCGGTATGTACGTGTTGAACGGGTGTAAAAACACCAGGTCCGTTGAGCCACTCAGGCATCGTACATTTGTGATTGCTTGATGCTTCCTCCGACTCGGCCTCGCACGAAACGATTCGTTGGCACTACCTCCACGGAGGCGTATTGGAAGAAACAAAGGGATCGGTTGGGGTTAGGTACGGTTGGGACCCACAACAGTTGCGTAGCGAGATATTTTTAAGTGTAATCCGCATACATGATGGTATACCACGTGTCGTTATATAAATGGTATGATATGAGTGTTAAAAAGTTAATAATTTAAAAAAATATTTTACATTAAGAGAAGGGAGGATTCGGCTAAGCTACACAATGGACAACCTAATGTGGTATCGAATTTACCATCTACGAAATTCGAACCTAAAACCTCACTTACAAGTGAAAAGAAATAGTACCAGGCCATAATACTAAGTAGCATTAAATTATTAGGTTAACTTCGATAATTATATGATTAACGGAAAATGATAACATGTTTAAGACGATCTTTGTAGAATTATTTGTAGTTATATGCGTATACATGTCTAGTATGTGTTCTTTATACAGCCAAGCTTAACTGGTAGTTTGTAAATACATAACATTTGCGTAGCCCTAAGATTTTGGGGCTCGGTGCGAGACTCAAACAGAAAACCTTCTAAGGTCCAAACTTTTAGTTGTTATATTTTTTTTTATTGTGTGTAGATTAATACAATGGCAAAGAAATAAATAAAAGGCCAAAAAAATTTCGTGATCCTTATGGTGATACCCTACTTTTAAATAGACCCCTGTGGTGAAAACACTATTAATTGTAGGGATGTGATATTCACACACGCCTTTTTACTTCTCTCACACTCTTTTAATTTTCGGTCGTTGGATTGGATGAATTGAAGGAGATCAAATGATAGAAATTAACAAGGGATGTGGGGAAAGTAAAAAGGGGAGTGTGGATAGCACACCCCTTAATTGTAATCTTGTGGTGAAATTTGTTATCAATCATAGTCCAAATTGGATTTTTCCTCATTCTTCTGTCATTTGTAGGGGCAAAATTGTTATATTCGTTTTTATTGATTCCATCAATCAATCATAAAGCGCCATATGGACATAAAAATTTTTATTTTTAAAAATGTGGGAGCTACAATAAAAGAATAAATAAACAATAAAATTACAAGATTCATATTATCAGACTTTCTCATTTCAAGAGAGCCAAGAGTCCAAATTCAAGATTTAAAAAATCACAAAGTACCTCGCTGCGTTTAGGTTAGAATATAAGTTCTTATGCAAACATTGAATTTAGTTTCATTTTAAGAAGAATAGTGGTGGATGGGATGGCTAGGGTTATGTGAGAGAGAGAAGGGGGAAAGTTATGGGTGATCGTTGTGGCTGTGGCTGACAAGGGTAGGGATTGGGGAGGGATTTTTTTTTCTTCTATTTTTGTTGATTATAAAAAAATGGAATTACCAAAAAGAAAATAAAAAAGAATGGAATGACCTTTTTACCCCTGCATGTGGATGAGATTTTGACAAAAAAATCAATTTGGACTACGATTGATAATGAACTTCACCACAGGGTTAAGATTAACACTTTTTTCAGCATAGGGGTCGATTTAAAAGCACTGTTCTAAAAATCCCCGCCTAGCTCCGCCTAGGCCCTGCCTAGGCACTAGGCCTCAGCCCACCGCCCCGATTAATGCCTAGGCCCCAGCCCACCGCCCTGATTAATGCCTAGGCCCCAGCCCACCGCCTAGACCACCTAGGCACCCGCCTAGCCCGCCTAGGCACCCGCCTAGACCCGCCTAGGTTGCAACTCACTTAGACAGAAAATACATAACTTTCATTTTGCATTTTGTTTTTTTCCAATAAATTGTAAGAGACTTGTTGCATACTTGAATGAACAAACATTATATCCTTATTTCACATGTTTTCATTATGTTCCAATACTTCATGATATATATGCATTGTATTTTGTAGTTTATGATGAAATTATATATATTTCAAGTAGAAGCATACACTTATTTACATAAAATATGATAGATTTACTTAAATCCGCCTAGTCCGCCTAGGCGTCCGCCTAGCCGCCTAGGCCCTAGGCCCCAACCCACTGCCCGACTAGTGCCTAGCGATTTTTAGAACCTTGTTTAAAAGTAATGTCTTACCACAGGGATCATGAAAAAAATTTAGCCTAAATAAAAATAGCATGGCGTGGTCTAGGTACCTACATGCATTTCCTATGTTTTTGGGTTCAATACGCCTTGCTTTTTTTTTTTTTTTTGAACAAACGATATTATTAACATTAAGGAAGAAAGGATGGGTTTAGCCTCACAATGAGCTTGCAATAATGTGGTTCAAATTTGTTTTTGACGAAAATCGAACCTAAATCCTCTCACTTACAAGTAAAAAAGAATACTATTAAACTGTAGTACTAAGTGGCCGAAACGTCTTGCTTTTAAATACAATTTTTTTTAAAGTAAATATAAAAGGATGTGCCCTAGGAGGTACTTGAACCCAATTGAAGTTACAAAGATTAAAAGAAAAACTAATGAAAATAGTTTAAAAACTTTGAGTTTTAACTATAAGGACAAAATAAAGGATAAAGTGAATAGTACCATGATTAACTTTTTAGTGTAAAAATATGATTTTTCCGTTAAAGTGAACAGTACCATAAGTTTTTCGTTAAATTCCCAATATAAAAAGCATGAAAACACTTACACTAAGAACTTAATTTGATTAATTGATGCTCCTTTAGGCATATACTTTATAAAGACGTAAAATAATATAATAAATTGGGAGCCTTCCGAATAAGGAGCTTTGCGCGGTGGCACAACCTCAGAGCCGACTCACTTGCGTATAGCATATAGCATATTCATATGCGTGTTGCATGTTGATGTCAAGTACTATTATTTTGCGTTATCATAATATTGATGCCAATCATTTGAAATTACATGTAACAGTGGTTAATTATCTCAAAATAATAGTGATGAACACCAATTAAGATTTATAGTAAGGGAATAGGAAACTGCGTGTGAACATTGAAGTCCTGGTTCAAAGTAGTTTAGAGTCTTTAGACCACTGTTGTTAATCAGTATATATTGTTTGTTATTATTTAGCTGACGTATATACATACATATGCCTGAAGTGATGGTTTATAATAATATATATATACACACAGAGGATCATGAGCAGGCATAGTCAACGCACGCATTCACAATTAACGGTGAGTTTCAGCTGAAGGAATCGGCAAGACTTGACAATGCGTCGGTCTATATATTCTGAAGACAATCATATTTGTACAGATGGAGTGAGATTTAAAAAAGAAAGGGGGAAGTGGAGTTTCTTTCTTCCAAATAAAAGTAAATAATAAATAAATGTTCAATGCCAAACGTTGTATATATAGGTCTAATATGTACGGAAATATTGAATTGAATATATGACGATATGAGACTGGTATTCTCTGCAAAAGTCAAAAATGAACATATTCTGTTGATGGACTTTGTATATAGCGATAGCGTGTCTGTCTTGCCTTCCTTTTTGTTTTGAATCTGTAATTTTCTAGTTTCTTCTCTTCTGTAGTGATGTCTATGCTACACGATGCGATGACTTTTCCCCTCCAGCCAGCCGATTCCAGATTGTACGCCGTAAAATCCACCTGCGTATGGGCAAAAATAAATATTAATTTTAGCTGCCATTCATGCAGTAGAGAATTTCACAAAGTACAAACCCTAAATATTAATAACTTGCGTCTTAAGCAGATGGCAAAGAAAAATAGAAGAGATCTTTCGTCGAAGATGGAAGTGATTTTCACAATCCTTAATCAAAGTATAGCAAGTTATACACTCTTACAATATTCAAAATGAGATTAGCACTAGGCTCAAACGAATCATAAAGATTAGCTCAAATATTGTGTTTAATTAAGATTTTAATTTGAGCTCCAGAAGAGATAGAGGAATCAAAAACAAAATAGAAGGAAGAAATAGTTGTTTCTATAAAGGGGAGATCGACATGACCTGAGCTATCTGGGAGTGGAGTCGGCTAGGAAACAAAACTAAAACTCACCTATAGTATTTACTTTCCTGAACTAATTATAGGGATGAAGACCAAAAAACAAACGGGGAAAGTATGTTCCTTTTTATTGTAAAATAAAATAACAATAATTACAAGATCCTTCAAAGACAATGACTTGCTTCATCGATCAATAAATTCAATAAACACACCGTGGATAATCTTGGCACCTATGTTCAGTATTTTCTATGTTTTATGAAGATCCGTATCAAGCTGGACTAACTCAAAAGTAGTTATGTACCCTGGTCTAGTCTGGTGTGTGTTCTAATTTCCAATTACCAAATAAAGAGCATGGAATCGAATTACAAAAACGACACAATGTCATACTATATAAAATGCATGCCAAACAAAAATGAATGTTTTTCCGTTGGGATCCATTCCTTGGCAGCGTCAGCTGTCATTTTTTATTGGCTATTAATTAAATAGGAATGTGGTTTTCAAAGCTTTGTTTAACTTGAACCCGAGTTGAACGAGCAACATGTACCAAGTTCTTTATCAGCGGCGCCGTCCCTCCTCTCTAATTTATAACTTTAGTCGTATACCGTACTCAGTATTTGATGTTGCTTTTGTATCAATATTTATATACAACAAGTCTTTATTAACATTCTATTCACTTTTGCCTCTTGATTCTTTTTTTATTTATTCAATGTAACGGTTAGATGTAAAATAAAAGTATATGGGTAGAAAAAAATGCCAGATGAATTATATACATATAAAATGAGAATATTAAATGTTGAGTGTGCAACAAAATCGAGGGGTTTTCACAATATTAATTTTTAGTCTCGCTTTAGATTGTGAACTTGCTGAGGGACCACTCAACTAATCTCTCTCTGGTTGGTCAGATTATTGAGGACATCAAAGCGCTGCTTCCTACAATCATTGAGGCTTCTTTTACTCATTTTCCGTTGCCAAGCTAACGAAATTGCCTACAAACTTGTTGGATACAGTCTTACAGTTAATCATGATTGTATTTGGATTGAATCCCCTCCGGACTTAACTCTAGATGTTCTCATCGAGGATGCTCCTCTGCCATAATTGGCCTTTGTAATGATCTTTTGCTCATGAAGATGAATCAACTATCGTTTCATTAAGTCATTCAGTGTTATGATTTAATGGTATTCCTCTTCAATTGAAAGTGAGAGATATTGGATTCGAATATCGTGGATGGTGAATTCGATATCAAATTAGGCTGTCCATTGTGTAGCTTAGCCGAACTCTCTCTCATCTTAGCATAAAAATATCAATGTACTAAAAAAACGAACATTTTATTAAAAAAAAGAGAAAATATAAGTGGAAACTTTCCCATTTTACTAAATTATATTTTATAGAAGAATTATGAAAATAAACAATGACGATATTAGTGATGCATGCATAATCCTAGGCTCCTACCTATCAATCTTTTTTCCTTGGTGGAGTAGGTGAGATTAAAGACTAGTTAATAGACGATATTATCTTGGTTAAGCTGACATTAACAGCTTTATTGTATAATAGAGCTATGACACATTCAATGAGGAGGATGACTTGAGCGTATAGGTAAGCAGTCTAAATTTCAACCATATACTAAAGAGCTTTGTGAGTTTTCTTACGAAGATTACTCTTTCCATATATAATAATTAAGTACTCAGCAACCTATTAGTAATGTCCATATATACTTGGAAATCCCTCGAACCATAGTAGTTTAACACTTTGGCTTAGGATGTTAATGTTTTTATTCGAATTTAATAATATATGCATTTCGACAAAATAAAATAATATTAAAATAAAATAATCCATCCAACTAAAAGCTTATTCTCCTCACTTATCGTTTCTAGAGTTCAAATCTTCTACACTTAGTTTGTATGTAGTCTTCCTAGGCCTCTATGATGACATGATCATAAACTTAATCGATATTAATTATGTTGTCATAAACTTAATATGTGTCAATTAATAATAGAGACTAATGTAACATACAAAATGATGCAGAACGTTTCAGCTTCTGTTTCTATTCTTTCTCAATTATTTAGTTGAAGCCATCAACGCCTCGGTAAGAATGGCATTCCCATTGGTCTGACTTTTATTTGGAAGCCTATGAGCCATCATCACGTCAGAATATGAAATTAGGGTTTTTTTTTTTTTTTTTACAATTAAAAGCTTTTTTAGCTATATTTGACGTAGAAGCGCTTCTAGGTTATAAGGCTTTTTTTTGGAGAAGAACCATACATGTTTTTCTTCACAAAGCACTTACAAGTGTTTAAAAAAAAAATTCACTTGGATTTTTAATAAAAATATTTTTAGGAAAAATATAGAAGATTGTTTTGAAATAGTTGAAAGCGATTTTTGACAACGTAAAACTCTTTTGACATAAAAATAAGAAATTGCTACTAGTTCATAAAAACGATTTTGATTGAATTTGGCATAAAAATATGAAAGTGCTACAAGTTCATAAATTGCTTCTTCACGAAGCTTCAACGTGTTTGTACTAACAACCCTTAAAGCAAAAATGCTTGAACACAAATATTTCCTACAAAACAATACGCAAAATCACTTCGAATCGTTTCAGCTCAAAAAAAAAAAAAACAAAAAGACGCGAGACCCACTATGTGCTGCCCTAGGGTTATGCGATGCAATGCATTGTCTTCAGCTTAGGCTTGATCGAGAATCGAGATAGAGTATGCCATGATGGACCAAATTGCAGGCCTCACGAAATTATAACCCAGTTCATAGATAGGCCCCAGCTCGACCTCTCCCGAGTGCACCCAGTTGGGTCAGTCCAGGCCCATATGAACTCAGAATTCAAAGTTAGCAAGGAACTGTCCAGATCAATTCTGCAGAACCCAAAAGGTTATTGATTAGACAAGGTGGACCTTTTGCCAGCAGTGAGAATCATTATGGCTTCTGTAATTTTCAAAAGTGATTCCTATACATCCACTGTCCAAGAAACCTAATAACCACGATTTCAATTTGCAACATCCCATGCAAACAAATTATCAAATAAAAAAAGAAGTAATTTTCACGCACAATTTCTTTCTTAATTTACATACTGATGTATTTTTGCCGATTTAATTAAATAAATCAAATAAAATCAATAAACGAAAAGAAATAAAAGTGTGTATAAGTAGGAAATGACATTAAAAATTACCTAGAAGAAACAAAATAAAAAAAGGATGTGCATTTTCGTGTTTCAAGTTTAGGACTGTTTGTTTTTGGTGAATAAAGAAGCAATGTGTTCTTTGGGATTTGCGCATGCGAGGCCAAAATATTAGGTGCCAAGTGCGAACCAGGAGGGGGGAGAGAGGAGAGGGGTCGTAGATTCCAAGAACCATGCGTTGTTCACCACCCAGGCATAATGCATTTCAAATTTGAAGGCTTGAACCTCCTATTAATCTATGAAGTTGTAGCTTTCAGATGGGTCAGCCATCCCCATCTGCATGCCCATGGGCCATATCTGTGCCCCAGCGGTTCCGAGCGGCTTTTCTTGTATAGAGAAAATCTTTCATGCATCCGAGATCCAACGAAGAAATTTTATGTTAATCACAAATTAACACGTGAAAAAAATTATAACATATAACATTGACAGTGTAAGTAAGTTTCTCTTATGACCTAAAGCCAGACATCGCTGTCTCCTATCGCATCCCATACAGCCCTAAAATGCACATCTTTGAAAGCAAGAAAAGGGCTTTGGTCACGGTCGTAGTCACTGTACCCTCTAACTTTAATCAATTAGCTATATGCATGGCAGCATGGCATATTATGAATTTATGATGAAAGACAAACGTACGTGATTACTTATCTTTCAGTTTCCTTCAAGTTTCAGCTTTTGCCATTCTCAGGAAATGACCAAAACCTATTTACCACGATGATTCGCTTCGCAAGTTATGTCAAGAATTGGCATGCAGTATGCACTACTACTAAACGGTTCCATTTCCAAAAGCACTTTTAATTTCAAACGTATAAAAAACAGGTTGGTGGATTCGTTGTACGTTCAATTAACGCCAGCGGTAAGCTTATCAAATACTACTATTGTGTTAAAAAGGAGGAAAACTTCTGACTACTTTATTCATGACACCTCTTATAAAAATACGAAATTGTTTGTATTTTAATTTTACTTGACGATTCTAATTAATGCGAGAGTTGCCCGGTATGACATTGTTACTAAAAATTTAAAGAAAAATTAATAAAACTAGTTTGAAAACTTTGAGTTTTAATGATAAGGACAAAATAAAGGGTAAATGGGTATCATCCCCGGCAGCCATTGGGCTTCTAAATAGATATCATCTTATTCTAAACTTTTCTATCTTCATTTTGATATATTATGTGTCAAATTAGGTTAAGAAACGATTGAGTTACGAAATTTTGAAAATTGCCCAAACTTCTGATCAAAAGCTCCAGACACTTAACAGAATGACCAAAATGATGGATGGTGGACAATCTCAGGGACCACTTTTATCAATTTGAAATGTTAGGGACCAAAATGATGAGTTATACAAATCTCAGTGACCGTTTTGGCTATTTAGCCAACATTTTATAATTCTTTTCTCACTAACTTGGTCTCAATTCTGTACAACTTAGAAAGACCATCACACAAGTGTGTGTGTATCAGGTCCTTTAAACAGAGAGATTCCTATATTAAAAAAAAAAAAAAAAAGAGGACATCATCTTGACCGTTAGATTGACTTTAATGAAATTATGTGGTTGAGATTAAATCACATGTCACACAATCTTAACCATACAATTTCATTAAAGTCAAATCTAAGTCAAGAGGGTGAATGATGATCCCTCTTGTTAAAGGATATATATATTACAGTTCATCACAGAAATACAGCTATACAGTTTTACGGATTCAGGTAATCTTCAAAGGACACGAAAAAAAGATTTGAAGTGGGGAGTGAGAAGACTCATGGGCCATGCATGTCATTAAAGATAAACAATAGTTACAACTTCATCGATTAGTTTGGCAAGGGAAAGTAATATTACGGATTCCAGGTGCTTGCTGTGAAAAGTGAATATACACGTAGAGTAATGCTAGAAATATTAATATTTAGATAAAATTTGTAAATTAAATGATGTGTCGCTAATAAGAATGAGTGCGTTTATTAATGCTTAAGTAATATTCAATCATCAATTTAAATGTTATCTAATTTATAAAATTTTATTTACAATATATATCATCACATGCCGCTAAAAACTGAAATATCACCGACTTCGAGTAATGTTTTCATTCGATAACATCAGTCAAACACGTGTATATATAGTAGTTAAGCTTTCAATCCTTTAAATGTTCAAACGTTTACATTTTACATCAAACACAGTTGGTTGATATACATGCATTATTAGTATCGCTAAAGATCGATCGTATTCGAAAAGTCTTCGTCTACACGTACACACACTGCATACATAATCTAGCCTCTTAATCGATTTGCATTTATGTTGAAAGGGAAATTAAGTATACATACATACATACATACATACATACATACAATATATATATATATATATGAGGAAAGTTAATATATTTTTTTGCCTTTCAAATCTGTTGTGCTGTTTTGAGATAATATAGATACAAAACAGCTCGAAAACTCACCGACTCGACATGCATACTTTTTATGAAAAATATTTTTCTTTTGGTCAAACCTTTTATGCAAAATATAAACCTCCTAATGACATGCATGTAAACCGATTTACATATGTGTGTATATACATGATATGGTGTTAAATAGTACGCAAATGCCTTGTTTGGTAGAGAGTATTAGCTTGGCTATGACTATTATATATTGAAAGCAATTTGAAGGAATAAATCGATGACAATTTTGATATGTTGTCTAAGTTGAAGGCCATTTATGAAGAAACAATATTCGTACTAATCTTCACAAAAAGGTATTGCACTAAAACATTTAACTCTTATTCATAAACCTTTAATTTGGACAAAATAAGAAAAGTTGTCATTGATTTCTTTCTTCAACATGCCTTTAATATAGTAAATAATTCTACCAAACCGGCCAATTCTATCTAACAAATCAGGCCAAACAGTACAGACAAACACAAATTCATACATAGTTTGGCATGCAAGTAAACAAACTTGTCAGTTTCTAATGGATGAGGATGAAGTCTAGTTAACAACCACACACAGTTTATTCATCAGGGTTGACAATTTTTCATTTTAATTAAATTATAATTTTTTTTATAAGATGAATACAGCAAATGTTAGGGCACACACCAATGCACATTGCTTTTGAAATAAGACACCAAACCTATCAGCCATACACATGTCGCAACCAGCTAGCTAGAGTTTTCAGTTCTATATATACCATCAAAATCTATAAAGGAGGAGGATTGTCTGCCCTCCAAGTTACCGTGCCCTCCCATGCCCTCCTGATTGTGTGGTCACGGTTAAACCACGTTAATATTTTATATTATTATTTATTTTTGTTTTATTATCTTTATAAAAAAATAATATAAAATATTAACGTGACTTAACCGTGACCACACAAAACAGGAGGGCATGGAAGGGCACCGAAACTTGGAGGGCAGACAATCCTCCTCCATCTATAAAAACCCGAGAGTTATCTTCGAAGTCCAAATTTGTACATATACAACCTAACTCCACAAATTAAGGGCATCTTCAATGAAAAAAAAATGCAAATTTGAGATACAAAAATTATTACTACACCTCATCTTACATTTTCGACATATATAAATGAAAATTCTACTATAATGTGAGGGATTTAAATTTGAGGTTGCATTTAAGTTTAAGTCTTTTATATATCAATTAATTTTGCGTTGGCGAATTAAAAAACTTTAAAGTTACACAAAGTTATCTTTTGCTAATTAAATTAATTTCAAGCTGAAATCTCATCAAATTCCTTCGTCGATTATTCACGTGTTAGAGTTAAACAATATCTTACATGTGGGGTTCAGGGGACTCTAAACATTAAGAATTAAGGAACCTTATGATAGTTTATAAGAAAGTGATCCTCTTATGTAACGAAATAATTTTAGAATGAAACCTCAACTACTTATGAACATCCTCATTCATTTTTTACTCCACGTGCTTCTGGCTAGCTCTTTTGAGAAGTTTTCCGAATGCACCATGATATCGTGATTGCATCTTCATGTTCTATACTATATAGAGTTGTGGTAAAATCTTGTAAGTCTTTAACACATGTTTGGGACACTGAAAGTGTTTCCATAATCATGACAAGCATATGGGCACACACAAAGTGTGTGAGAAAATTTTTTATTTTTTTTTTGAAATAGAAGGAGAGAGGAAGAGATATATAGCGAAAGTGGGAGTAGGAAGTTTTTTTTTTTTTAATTAGAGATATGTTAGGATTACATATGGGTGAGGTTTTGAAAAAAAAAAACCAGCAAAATTTGGTTGTGTGAAATTACATTTTGCCTCATATTTCTTATTCATGTTATGTTTTAATTAGAATGTTAAACTGGTAATTTCATATGATTTTGGTTGACAATTATTGTTTTATTAATCAGTAGATATTAGAGTTATTATGTCAATCGGCCTGGCTTGCAACTCATGGTGAACCACAAACATCAAAACTCATTCGCGAAAAAGCGCACAAATTTGTTGCAAGTCCACGCAGCCATCATGATAACCTCTCGTCTTAAAAACCTAATAAGTAATTTCATTTAACTTAATTATAGTTTTGTATAAGGGTAATATTAGATAAACCATCTATTTAAACTATGTTAATAATTAAATTATGATCACTTAAGTGTTGATTAACGTAATTATTTTTTAATGACACTCACATAAATTGCAAGTTTGATTTAAAAAATTGATCTAACTAGCATTGCCCATCTCTATAATTGTGTGTTCTAAGTAATGTAAATTATTAAATAAATGATCATATAATTTCAGTTTAATTAATATCCAAGTTCCAACGTTTACGTATTATAGAAAATTACTAGAAGTTCGCCATCATTCTAAAAGATTTAGTCAAATACACGTTATCATAAAAGATGCTGTATGTAGTGAAGTGAGTTCATCAACTAACTGAAAATCATGAATTAATACTTTTTACTTGATAAACCTAGGACGGATAGTCATCAAAATATTATTTTTGTCACTGTGTCATATTACATGGTCCTAAACAAGAACAATTAAGGGGTGGTTTGGGAGTGAGGTGCTTAAAAAAAAAGCACCCATGAAAAAAAACTGTGAGGGTTTTAGGTGTTTGGTAAACTGAAAAAAAAGGGCTTACTTTGGAAGCTGCTGTGAGAATAAGCTGAAATCAAAGGAAAAAGCTGAAGCTGCTATTTGCAGCTTTGGAAAAATGGTTTTTTTTCAGAGCACACGGAGCTACAGTGCTTCTTTAATGAAAAGACCCACTATCAGACTGCTTTTTTTTCCAAAAGCACTTTTACAAAAAAGTTTACCAAACACTCTGCTGATTTATTTCACAGCCGCTTATTTTCACAGCAGTTTTTTTTCAAAGCACAGCAATACCAAACCAGCCCTAAATATAGCAGGCAGACTATTAGAACCTACTTAATTAACATTTTTGTAACGTGGCATGATCTGATTAATCTACGTCAATAAGTTTTGTACAAATAATCTCTGAAAATTGTGTCGTACAAGGACAAACACCATCTTTTGCAAATTTCAAAACTGCAGTTAGGGTGCTAAACAACTCAGCATGTTGGATTAACAATGAGCTTATGGAAAAGCATCATCTTTTTTCTGGGGATCCTAGGGATCCTGCAATTATGACTGTTTATTGTACATCATGCGGTAAAAAATAATTTAAAATTTTAAAATTTAAAATTAAATATAAATAGTACCTAACGATTTCTGATTACATGATGTACGATAAACGATCACGATCATGAAATTCCTATAATCTCTAAGAAAAGGATCCTTGAATACTGAGGAAACAAACAATATCTATTATATGAGTTCCACTTCAATGCTTGTAGTATTAAATGTTACGAGCAATGAATGATTTGAATTTACGAAACTATACTATACAGGGTTTAAATAGAAGCATTACACGCATCGTCTTGTTGTATACTACTATACTCAGTTGTGGTAAAACCTTGTAAGTCTTTAACACATGTTTGGGACATAATCATGATTAGAGTTATTATGTGAATCGGCCTGGCTTGCAATTCACGGTGAACCACAAACATCAAAACTCATTCGCGAAAAAGCGCACAAATTTGTTGCAAGTCCACGCAGCCATCATGATAACCTCTCTTGTCTTAAAACCCTAATAAGTAATTCCATTTAACTTAATTATAGTTTTGTATAAGAGTAATATTAGATAAATCATCTATTTAAACTATGTTAATGATTGGATTATGATCACTTAAGTATTGATTAACGTAATATTTTCTATTAGTGACATTCGCATAAGTTGCAAATTTAGTCTAAACAATTGATCTAACTAGCATTACTCTTTTGAATAATCATGTATTTTAAGTAATGTAAAATATTAAATAAACGATGGATGCATTCATGTCATATAATTTCAGTTTAATTAATCTCCAAGTTCCAACATTTACGATATTATATACTAGAAGTTCGTCATCATTCTAAAAGATTTAGTCAAATACGCTATTGCACGTAGTGAAGTGAGTTGATCAACTAATTGAAAATCATGAATTAATACTTTTTACTTAATAAACCTAGGACGGATAGTCATCAAAATATTATTTTTGTAACTTGCGTCATATTACAAAGTCCTAAACCAGTAGGCAGAATATTAGAACCTACTTAATTAACATTTTTTTGTAACGTGGCATGATCTGATTGATTCACGTCAATAAGTTTCGTACAAATAATCTCTTAAAATTGTGTCGTACAAGGACAAACACTATCTTTTGCAAATTTCAAAACTGCAGTTAGGGTGCTAAACAACTCAGCATGTTGGATTAACAATGAGCTTATAATGAATACTGAGGAAACAAACAATATCTATTACATGAGTTCCACTTCAATGCTTGTGGTATTAAATGTTACGAGCATTGAATGATTTGAATTTACGAAACTACGAATCAATAATCCAAATTAATTTAGATCATCTAACGATGCTTGTAACATGAAAGAATTTTCTCTATTATATATATATGCTGTTCATAAAACATCTGTATAATTGCATAACATGCATGCGTGCGTACGTTGAGTAAATATTATAATATATTATAATATATACAGAATACCCTTTGTCGAAGGGTGTGGCGCTACCGAATTATCAACGAAAAATTTAAAAATAAATTGATTGGAGATATATATAGGAAATGGACAGTAGATCAGATCAGACACAAAGAAAAGTTTATTAGGTGCTGAAAAATACAAGACAAACTATATTATATTATTTAGTTTGATAATTAGGTGAGCCAATTCTTTGTATCTATGCATGGAAGATCATAATCGATAATAAGTTTTTATTGCTGAGCAATGTTTTCAATTTGGAATAAATTTTTTTTCCTACTTTTAGTTAGTTTTTTTTGGTCAAACTAATGTAGTTCGTTACTGTTGTGCATATGAGAGCATGTTTAGCAGGTGAGAGGAAGGAGATAATTTTAGCGTGGCTGGAAAGTACCTTTTGATACAACAAATATTTTAATACAAAGTTGTTGGATATGTTCACCAAAAAAAAAAAACGTTGTTGGATATTTGAAGAAAAAAATTTAACCACTTAAAACATGAATCGGTATAAATAAGTGGGCACTTTTTCACTTTTTCTCTTTTTTCTTGGATAAAATCCAAAACCTAAAGAGTGAGTCATGATTAAAGTAAGAGGTCTTTCATCTCTGGCTCTTTGTTGGTCAGGCACGTGTGGCTGACCTGGTTGCTTTTAGACTCACCAGTCACTTAAGCTGCAGGCTAAAGTAAACAGATTGTGGTTGACTTTGGCCCACTTCTCAAGACCCTCCCATCTCCAACACCAGTACCACCGTCCTCTCACCCACACCACTGATCGTCAGGAGTATTGGACGGCTAGATCAGAAGCATTACAGGCTGATGCAGCTGGCAACACGTATCTTTCCCTATCTATTTGAATCTTGTCGTAAACTCCGACTGAATAGTCGAGCTATATATGCTTATTTACATTACACGATATCACATGATAGAGCGGAATATGATCATTTTATATGTCCGTTTCATGTAACTTGTTCTTATGGTTTGTTTTTGGTTGAATCTAATAATTCAAAGATGTACAAGGAGATACGAAATGTTGAAAAATGACTTCTTTCACCTGTTCTGTTGTTTTCACCCCCAACTCACATGTCTACGTGCCAAGCCTTCCAGTTTTGACCAAAGCTAGGAAAGTTCACAAAACGACGGGGTCGTACCTTTCAGGTTATCGCCGACGGATAGGTCCAACGGAACCCATCCCATCAAAAAGAGCCAATTGGATTTGTGCCCACTGCCCACAGTCAAATCAGCTCCCCACGCTAATTCCAATTTCTCAGTTTCTACCATGAGTTTCTATCGCCAAACGGTGTCCTTATCCTCAACCCTAAATGTGTGGTCCATGACCATTTCGCACAGGATGCTTTGCTTGTGACTCCACCTTCCTTCAAACGCAAAACACCATCCATACACACAAAGAAAAGTTTTGAGTTATTGTCACAAACTTAATGTTGTTCCTTATTCACGCGTTATATCAACCACTTAAAAATGCTTACCATTTACAACAGCAATTGAAAGTGCTTTATTCAATGATTTCTTTCTTAAGGAAACACTTAGAGTCTGTTTGATACTCTACTTGAATCTAATTTTTTTAACTCAAAAATAATTTTCAAGTTTTAGGCCTTAAAAACTTGTTTGGTAGGACTATTTTCAAAAACTGAACTTAAGACTAATTAAAAAATATAGTCTATTATCTAAAAACATAAAAAGTGAGTTTTTAGAGTTTTTAAACTTAAACTCACTCATTTCATTTCTTTCTATTCTCTACTCTCACTCCAAATCTATCTCTTTTCTTCTTTCGCTCCTATCTTTTTTTTACCTTTTTCGTCTCTCCTCCAATCTGCTCTCTTCATTCTTTCGGTTATTTCTTTCACTCATCTTCTTCTCAATCTCGTCCGATCCTCTCTCTTATTTATCTTTCCTTCAATCATTTCTTACTTTCTTTCCTCCTCTCTCTTTTTTCTCTCTCTCATGTGACCCCCTCTTTTTAGATTTTTTTGTCTAATTTAAATTGCAAACCAATCAAGTTTTTGAATCTTAAAGAAAATTGTTTAAGGAAATCTTCTTAAAAAATATTTTGAAAAATGATAAATTTTTTTAAGTAGAATACCAAACAAACATGTTTAGTTTTCATCAAATTTTTACGTGCTTATAACAAACAGGCTAATAATAAAATTCTTAAAAGCATGAAAAGTCATGGCCGACTTATAGAGTGTGGGAGATGTGGGACCGCATATGGCTCAATGAACCTAAGGGCCCCTGATTACAGAAAATTACAGGGGGAGTGGGAGGCTATGCTGGTGCGAGGAAGAAGAAAATGCGTACCTTTGGCCACTTTGTGTTTATTTTTATGCAATTATTTATTTTTTTACAGAAAATTATATGAAGTAAAAATAATAATATGAGGTAAAAAAAATTATATGAAAAAAAAAAAAAAGGTTCCCTGCACACACTACAGACGGTCATATGCAGATGACATATGACAGAGACCCTTGAAAATAAATAAATCCCACCGCCCCTCTTCCATCTTCATCTTCCATCTTCTCTCTCCTCCAGTCTCTCCCAGACTCCCTCCCTCCCAATTCCACTCTCCCACACCATGAATTCATTTACCACTCCACACTTGTCCTAATTCAAAACCCCAAATTCAAAATCCCAACAAAGTTCAAATCACTCTGAAAATTTCTGAAATTTGCTGTAAAGCTCCGAGCTTTGAGAATGGTTTCTCTACAAGATTCCCATTCCGGCTCCAGCCACCACTTCCCGCCTCACACCCGCAACTTCTACTCTCCCTCCTCCACCAAAATCCACCGTCAAACCGGCCGCTCCATGCGCACCATCCGCTCCAACATCTACCAAGACGATCACTCCCGCACCTCCTTCGCCGCCGAAAGATCGACTTTTGTCTCCGAGAACCTGACCGATTCGGTCGTCGACATGCGCCTCGGCGAGCTCGCCCTCCGCACCCACAGCTCCGCCAGCAAGTCCGCGTCTTCCGACGAGGAGTACCTCCAGCTCTCCCAAGCCTTCAGTGATTTCTCCGCCTGCAGCAGCGACATATCGGGAGAATTGCAACGCCTCGCAAGCTTGCCGTCGCCGGAAAACGCGCCGACCTCCGAATTATCCGAGGCTGCGCCGGAACCGGAGCCATGCCAGGGGTTTTTGCAGAGGGAGAAATTCTCGACCGAGATCATCGAGAGCATTTCGCCGGAGGATCTTCAGCCGACGGTCAAGATCTGTGTCGACGGCCTCCAATCGACGTCGCTTGCCGTGAAGCAATCTGCAGCGGCCAAGCTCAGGCTTTTAGCGAAGAATCGGGCTGATAATCGCGCCTTGATTGGGGAGTCCGGCGCCGTTCCCGCTCTAATTCCTCTACTGCGGTGCAGCGATCCATGGACGCAAGAGCACGCCGTCACGGCGCTGTTAAACCTCTCGCTGCACGAATCAAACAAGGCCATAATCACCAATGCCGGAGCTATAAAGTCGTTAGTGTACGTCCTCAAGTCGGGGACGGAAACCTCGAAGCAAAACGCCGCCTGTGCGCTGCTGAGCTTGGCGCTAATAGAAGAGAACAAGAGCTCAATCGGAGCCTGCGGTGCAATTCCCCCGCTGGTTTCGCTGCTAATAAGTGGATCCACGAGGGGCAAAAAGGACGCTTTGACGACTCTGTACAAGCTCTGCTCGATAAAGCCCAACAAAGAGAGGGCGGTGAGCGCGGGAGCTGTGAAGCCGCTGGTGGCACTGGTGGCGGAGCAGGGGACGGGCTTGGCGGAGAAGGCGATGGTGGTGCTGAGTAGCTTGGCGGGAGTCGAGGAAGGGAAGGGGGCTATTGTGGAGGAAGGAGGGCTGGCGGCGCTTGTGGAAGCGATTGAAGATGGGTCGGGGAAAGGAAAGGAGTTTGCGGTGTTGACACTGTTGCAGCTGTGCAGTGAGACTGTGAGGAACAGAGGATTGCTTGTGAGGGAAGGAGGGATTCCGCCATTGGTTGCGCTTTCGCAGACTGGGACTGTTAAAGCTAAGCACAAGGTATCTTGATCATTTCATTAGTTGGGTATTTGGTACTACAATCTTTCTAAGTGTTAAATTGTGTATAATTGTGTAGACAAAATGGTGCTAATATTGTTTAAATTGTAGACCGAAAGCTAGATTAGATTAGAATATCGCTCGGATAAAAAAAGATCGTTCATACTAAATTGGCAGCTGAATCTGTTAGTTGAAGGAAGTATACAATGAAATGCGAATTGTCATGCATTTTGTAATTCCAAGTCTGCATGTGGATGTTGCATGTATGATCATGTTCTTAATGGAGCTCGCTTGGTTGGTTTATAATGGGGGTTTGGTTGTTTTTGCAGGCTGAAACGCTTCTTGGGTACTTGAGAGAACCGAGACAAGAAGCGTCCTCTTCGGCTCTTTAGAGAAGCCAAGGGAGGTACTTTCACAACTTAGAGAGGGAACTATACTATGTGTCTGTGTATGTAGTTTGAGTAGTGTTTGATTGCACTTGTATATAGGAAGTGTTGGAGTTTCATGGTTTGTAACTTTGTACAGTTTGGTTGAGAAGCTAGGAAGAAGAATATGATATGATTGTAAGAAGGGAGAGAGATTATAGGAAGCTAGTGAGCAAGAGACCACTGACTTCTTAGCAGTTTAGATGTATGAATTCAACTAGGTTTTTTGGTTGGGTATTTTCTTTCTTTCTTGCCCTCTTTTTCTATCATTGACTTGGTTTTTTGTAGGGGTGGAAAACTATTACTTGTTTGCCTTGTGGTTGTTTTGGGTCAATTGGATCCTTGTGTTTTGTATGCGTAAACCCGAATTTTGCTGTAAGGGTTTTACCGATTATCTGGTTTTAGTTATCTGCTTGCAAAAGTATCGTCTCTGTTCCTTCGTTATTGATTGTGTTCTAATTTCCTGTATGATGGAAAATTGGAAATTCATATGTTGTTGGAGATACTGTGGGAGGGAGGCTGAACAAAATGTTCTCTCCTCCTTCAAAGCTCTGTGTTTAGTTTCTGTTGGTGGTACCCAAATTGGGATCTTGAACTCCGACGCCAAGGTGACAGTTTTTCAAACCAATCGTGAGGCGCCATATGGGAAACTTAAAGAACGTAGTGACTCGAGATAGGTTAGGCGTTTCTATTTCATACAACTCTCCCTCCAACTTGTGGTGGTGTGTTCTGGACCCTTTATTCGTTGTCCGGTTATTCATTGCTTATTAGAGAATGCAAACTTTAAAGCTTTATTCTCCACGTCTTTTGTCAATTTTCTCGGCTACCAAACAGCAAGTGATACTACACCGTTTGGGAGCATTATAAAGTAGAGCAGGTGAGCTGCCGTGGGCTACCCCATCACCTCTCTCTCTCTCCCACCCCCGTACCACGCAATTCATCCAAGGCAAAGCCAGAGGCCACCGGAGATGGATCATCTCCGGATCCAATTGTCCTAATCCTAGATCAATGAATTTGGACCATTGAAATTTGATCCAATAGTTACAAATAAGAACTTAATATAAAAATTATAATAATTTTAATTGTTGAATCAAATTTCAATGGTCCGGATTCATTGATCTCTAGGATTAGGATAATAGGATCCGAAGAGGATCCATGTCCAAGGCCACCAACCAAAAAGATTTTTCAAAAAATTGTCCCGCTGCTGCTGGTGCAGTGCACTGCACAGTGTGTACATATATTATCTTTAATTCTTTATTCAAATTGATGATATTATGTGGTTTGTCGGTACGTAGTAAAAGAAATGATGCATTAGCTGGCGGAGGAGGGAGGAGGAGCAGGTATTGTTTTGTCCCCCTGTTCGTTTGGATTGGATGGTTGCAATTTGCATTTCTTACTCAATTGCAATGTCTGTCGGTGCGCCCTTTTCTGACAACTTTTTTTTGAGCCTCACAAGTGCACACGCGTCCAAAATGTGTATGTTATTATTTTGCATGGCTCACCAATTGCAATATCGAATCGTACATTGTTATGTATTCTAATTTTCTCGTACAACTATGCTTGATTTGTCTGGAATATTGCCACCTTATGGGGTAAGATGAAAGGAGGGGGTGGGAATGCTTCTATAGAAAGCCCTTTGTGCTCATAACGTACTCGTTTTAAAAAGCAGTTTCAAATGCTTCGTTAATTCAGAAATACGCAACTTTTTATGTCAAAACATTGTTAAAACTTTAAGTTATTCTTGAAACACTTTAAACATGCTCAATAAATAGAACCTAATAGAAAACTGATATATAATAGACCATATTATGATGACATGACATGTATATATTAATTGTTTCGTGATATTAAAGCACAAGCTGTGATAGTATGGTCATCAAAATATGGTAATTCCTCACAAAACATTGGTCCCTATTCGACTGTACTATTCCTCAACTTTGGCTTTACCTTTGGTGTCCTTGGGAGCAAATAGCTTAGGTCTGAAGCCTTTGTGCAGCAACTTCTCAACCTCTTCAAATTGCATTCCTTTGGTTTCAGGAACTAGCAAGTAAATGAATATGAGTCCAATAAGAGAAAACCCAGCAAAGAGGAGAAACGTTCCCGCCGAACCCAGCGCTTTCGTCAGAGTCAAGTATGTCTCGCTCACTATGAGATTGGCCGTCCAGTTTGAAACTGCAGCGATTCCTCCACCCGTCCCTCTGTATCTCAGCGGGTATATTTCCGAGTTCACGATCCATGGCACTGTTCCCATTCCGGGTGCATACATTATAATGTACAATCCCAATAGTATCACTGCAAATATTCCGATTTTACTAGGGCAGCCTTTACTGTACCATGTCCTGTGTTCTCCACGACATAAGTCCCTGATATTATCACTGGCGGCCAAGCAAGCTCCCGGAGCGAGCTGACAACAATCAAGGGGAAAAACAGATTACTTAAGGTTACATGTTTAATTTCTAATGATTAAAGACTCATTAGTGAGTTATTTTGTACACTTACATCCTTGATTTCACTAGCACAGAAGCCACATTCTTGTTTCAAACACGTCATGCAGTTCCATGCTGTAGGATTGACAGCCGATACATAAGTCGGACATGTTGAAGAGTTGCCGAATTTAGTAGATTCCAAATTACTAATCTTCGGAGAATGTTCCGCGGCATAGAAAAAAACCCCGGCTAACACCACAAGGCAAGCGATAATACCAAACATAGAAATGATCATCAGCCTTCTCCTTCCGTATCTATCTACAAAGCACATGCTGATTAGGGTTCCAACAACGTTGAGACCGGATGTGATGAGTGAGAGTGCCATAGCGGTCTGGTTGGATGCAAAACCAGCGAATTGAACAATGGTCGGGCTGTAATACATCACGGTATTAATACCGACAAATTGCTGAGCTACTTGGACAGTGATGCCTGCGTAGAGTCCTCTTCGAACCACGGTGTTGCTCAAGGCACCTTTTAGTTTTTGGATCATGCCATTCCCAGCTGCTGAGTCCTCGGCCTTTTCAAATTCGACAGATTCATGCAAGGCCTTCAATTCATCTTCCACCTCTTCTTCAGGATAGATTTTCTGCAAAATTGCCCTAGCTTCATCCACCTTGTTCTGTTTAATATAAACGACATCAATACCAAGTTATATGTGACATGTTCCCTCATAAAATCTTATGTTAGACTGTGAATTTGAATGGTTGATTGGTCGTGTCTATGACATGCGCCCTCAAATACACAGTCTGACAACATAAGCATTTACGTCACGTATAGAAATTACGTGACAGATATCTAGCTACTATGATAATCTCACCGCTCTGTAGAGCCATCTTGGAGACTCTGGAAGCGACAACATCAATATGAACTGAACAAGGGCTGGAAGTCCCGCGACTCCAAGCATCCAACGCCAGGTTCCCGGAGCTTTGGTGAAGGCGAGATTGATGAGGTATGACAAGAATTGTCCTCCTGTAATTAACATACCGTTGCAGCTAACCAGAGCTCCTCTGATTCTATGAGGAGAAGCTTCTGAGATGTAGAGGGGTGCGGTCATAGAAGCCATTCCAACTCCCAAACCAACTACAATTCTCCCAATTATGATCACCCATGGAGCTGGAGCCGCGCCCATAACTATTGCACCAACGAAGAACACCACGTCCGCGATTAGAATTGATTTTTTCCGGCCAAGTGCGTCATTCATCCATCCACCAACAGCAGCCCCAATGATGGCGCCAGCAACTGCCATGCTCACTATGGTCTCCTGCAGCCATGTTTTTTTGTCAACTTCACGAAAGTCCTCCCGAATGTATAGCAATGCCCCGGAGATCACACCTGCAGCACCACACCACCAACAACAACACATACAACTAATTAGCACAAAGAAAAATTGTCATATGAAGTAATTAATTGTTCGTGTTAAGATATTGTTTGGAACTCAATTTGCAGATGTTTTTTTAGAACAATGTGCAGCTATTGGTTACCTGTATCATATCCAAAAAGGAGGCCTCCGATGCCAGCTGAGAGCGCAAGGCGCATAATGTACGGTGTCCTCCATGTTGTCCTCCAACACTCCGTGAACTCAGTTTTGCTAGAAGGTGGGGCTCCCCCCTCCACCATTTTCTTCTTCTTCGTCTTCGTCCAAGCAACTCTACTTTCGCTGAGAACGAAATCAATGTATGCATGCACTCATTTACTTGCCAACGCACTCTTAGTTACATAACGGTTCAAAATGAATGGCCTCAGACATGCATGTTCTTATTTGTCTTCAGTTTTTTACCTCACAAAAATAACTATTCAATCTCCGTAACCCTAATTTCTATTTGCTTCGAAAATGAAAGTAATACATAACATTAGCTTTCGAATGTTCCACCATATAACAAAGTATATATATGCATGAATATATAAACCAGAAATTTTCTATGCAATACGTTCATTAAGAACACGCGTAAATCCATAGTGTAACAACAAAACGTGCCTTCCTAGCTAAGTGGCTAAGTTTTTGGTGTCATTATGTGCTATCCTACGGTCTCCAACAGCTTTGTGTAGAAGTAACACATAGTAAGTTGTTTCTTCGACAATTACTGAAGTTCAATTTTGCCAACGAGATTGCTGATGTTGAAAGGTTTATAACAACGTCAGTAACGGTTGGACACGGAAGAAAAGGGGTTTGAAGGATGTTGCTAATCTTTATATACTCTTGACCTAGTTTTCTAAAAATGTGGAATTCTCTAGGCTCTACACTTTTGTCTCCATCGCCTCGCTCTTTGTTTTCTTACACGTCCTAAAACGTAGCTGATTACTGACCACTATATATACTGCTTTGACCGGTTTATACGTTTTTTATTCTCTATATGCATGCCAGATGTTATATAAAATGGCAATGTAGTTTTGATAAATATACAGACGCATGCATGCGCAGCAAACCCTATATCATACAGACAGATATAAATTAGTTCTTTATAAACTCACCACTCCCTATCGTCAAATTTTAAGGATGAATTGCATTCCACCAGACTATAACATGTATTTTTGTTTATGCAGTAAGCATGCTCGTTTTGTAAATGTTTAAGCTCATCACAATTAGAAATACTGATTTCTCATTCTGGTTAAATAGGTAGACGCTAAAGAACGAACCTTCGGAATTTGCAAAAACAAGCCCAAAGAATAGCAGCTAAAATAAAAAAAACAGAAAACATATGTCAAGAATGGGATTCGAACCCATGCCCTTTCGGACCAGTACCTGAAACTGGCGCCTTAGACCAACTCGGCCATCTTGACTTTATGTGATTCTTAAACCAATGCAATTTTCAAGGCTTAAATCTCAAACCAATACGTTATAGTATACTTTCTGGCAAGTAAATTCGCGGAAGTTAGTTTCCGATTGTTTCATGTTTTAGTAAAAATTATAGACGTATGACATACATTATTCAATTTAACGGATAGAAAAATTGGTTAGAATTAAGCTTAAATAAAAAATTTGATTAAAAACATAACTTTGAGTTTTATTGGTAAAAAAAAAAAACAGGAAATATAAATAAGCTCCCCTCTAACATGGTGGGATAATTAAAAAAAAAAAAAAAGCAGCAATTGTGCAATCATGAATTATATGGATTACTTGGAGCTGATCAGTTAAAAAATAAATAAATAAAACAACAATTATTTACCAAAGACTCTGTATAGACTGACCTTATTAAGAAAGAGAACTAAAAATGTCTCTTCAGAACACCCACGAGTTTCAAAATTTATACAAGGAACTCAGGAAAGTTCAACATTTTTGCCGACTTGCTTGCTCTTTGAAGCAAATGGCTTGGGCCTAAACCCTTTCTGAAGCAACTTCTCAACCTCCTCAAACTGCATTCCTTTCGTTTCAGGAACTAGCATGTATATCGCTATGAGTCCAATGACAGAAAACCCGGCAAAGAGGAGGAACGTGCCGGCGGAACCTAGAGCATGAGTCAAGGTCAAAAATGTCTCACTCACAATGAGATTGGCACTCCAATTTGCAACTGCAGCCATTCCTCCACATGTTCCTCTATACCTGAGAGGGTATATCTCCGAGTTCACGATCCACGGCACAGTTCCCATTCCAGGTGCATAGATAATGATGTACAATCCCAACAGGATCACTGCGAAGAATCCGACTTTGCTTGGACAACCTTTGGTGTACCACACACGATGTTCTCCCCGACATGAACTCCTGATATTGTCATTGTAAGCCAAACAAGCGCCCGGGGCAAACTGGCAGTTGCAACAATAGAAAAACAAGTAAATTTGTAACGTCACTCTTACAATTATATGTCAAGCAAATCGGGAAGAGACGGGGAAGTGATTTCTGCACATCTCTTGTCTTCCCCTGCAATTCTGACATACATAAATAAACATGTGTGAAACGGAAAAGGTGTGTGTGGATATCATTTCCCCAAAGTAAATGAGGTGAGCTTACATTGACTTTATTAGCACAGAATCCACACTCTGCCTTCAAACACGTCATGCAGTTCCACGATCCTGGATTAGGAGCAGAAACATAAGCAGAACATGTAGAATTGCCACCGAAATGTGTGGATTCCAAGTTACTGATGCGTGGAGCATGAGATGCTGCCTGGAAAAACACCCCGGATAACACCACCAAGCAAGTGATGATTCCAATCATGGAGATAATCATCAGCCTTCTCCTTCCGTATCTATCTATGAAGCACATGCTGATGACAGTGCCAACCACGTTGAGTCCAGAAGTGACCAGAGAGAGTGCCAACGCCGTCTGGTTGGATGCAAACCCGGCAAACTGAACAATAGTTGGGCTGTAGTACATGACAGTGTTGATACCGACAAATTGCTGAGCCACTTGGACAGTAATGCCTGCATAGAGTCCTCTTCGGACAACGGGGTTGCTGAAGGCACCCTTTAATCTTGCTAGCACACCTTCTCCAGCAGCTCCTCCCTCGGCCTTTTCAGCTTGGACGGATTCATGCAAGGCTTGTATTTCACGCTCAACTTCTTCGGCAGGATAAATTTTCTCTAAGATGGCTCTAGCCTCATCTGCCTTATTCTGTTTAGCAGCAAATTATATGCTAAAGTGTGGTATTATATATGTCATGGAAATTGAATGATCATACAAAAATCTAATGGATGTAAAATTTCAACATGTTGGAATAACTACGACCATGATCATACAAAAAACAGGACACAAGACTTCGATTATAGAACACCTCTCTGTAGAGCCATCTGGGAGACTCTGGGAGCGACAACATCAATACAAATTGTACCAAAGCCGGAACTCCTGCTACGCCAAGCATCCAACGCCATGTTCCTGGAGCCTGAAGCAAAGTAATTTACAACAACTAATTACGTCGAAATTTGGAGATAAGGAAATTGAAACCATGAAAATGCTATTGGACTAAAGCCTCAAATCTATTAGTTGGTACCTTGGTGAAAGCAAGATTTATAAGGTATGACAAGAACTGTCCTCCAGTGATTAGAAAACCATTTGTACTGACCAGGGCACCTCGGATTCTTGCGGGAGAGGCTTCTGAGATGTAGAGCGGCGAGGTCATGGAAGCCATTCCAACTCCAAAACCGACCAGAATTCTCCCGATTATGATCACCCACGGAGCTGGTGCAACAGCCATTACTATTGCTCCAATGAAGAACACAAAGTCTGCTGCTAGGATTGATTTTTTCCGGCCTAGGGCATCGTTCATCCATCCGCCAATTGCAGCACCAATGATTGCTCCTGCAACTGCCATACTCACTATGGTTTCCTGCACATCAATGTCAATGAAAAATACCACAAATTTAGCTGACATAAACATAAATATGAGCTTAATTATCCAGACTAATTAGTAATTAACATGAGGAGAGCAATGTAGATTAACTCACTTGCAACCATGTTTTCTTGTCAACATCGCGAAAGTCCTCGCGAATGTAGAGTAATGCACCAGAAATCACACCTAAAGTACTCCAACAACAGACAGAAGAAAATTAACAAAATTAATCATGCATGGGAATTGTCCTTTGAATTAATCAAACTAACTTCTGGGTTTTAACCGTGATATGTATGATTTTATGTACCTGTATCGTATCCGAAAAGGAGGCCTCCAATGCCAGCAGAGAGAGCAAGGCGCATAATGTAAGGCGTCTTCCATGTTGTCCTCCAACACTCTGTGAACTCTGTCTTGCTAGCAGGCGGGTGTCCTCCCTCCATATCATTCACTATTTCTTCCTACTAACTCTAACCCTGAAACGCTCAGGTTCGAAACCCCATCTCAGCAAATTAGAGCAGTTTAAAATATATCACTTAATTACATTTTCAATCACTAGCCAATCCTCTATCTCTAAAATCCTCCAAATTTTCTTGCAACGAGTTAATACCGTAAAACAAATAAAACATGTTTAATCCTTTCAAATTCTTTGGTAGTTCTTCAACACACAAGCAAAACAACCACAGATTAAGAAGAATAGCAGTGTTGAAAAAGCCATTACCTTGTTAGTATGCCTAATGGTGGAGCTCTTCCTGCTGTACTTCAGCCGCCTACTTTTGGATTTTGGATGCTGCTTTTCTTATCTGTATTTTGAATTTTGGTGATGGAAATTAAATAAATTTGATTTTGTATTGAAATAAAACAATTTTGTAACAGATTCCTTTATTGTTTCAATTTTTGAGAGTTTCAATGCAAATAGAACACGGACATTTAAGGAAGACTGAGAGAAATCCAAATGGATAAAAGAAAAAAAAAAGCATTGACAAATCAGATTTTTCTGCAATTAATATATTTCCTGCACAAAGTCAGCAGAAAAAGGCTGACTCAAAATTTAGAATAATATTTGACTACTCAAAATGAGTAGTAATTCCTACTCAAAATTTCTTAAAATTATTTGTTGTCAATGTATAGAACTTCGTTTGTATGATCAAAACCGTTTATATTATAAATCACCCTATAAAGATCACCTCTGCAAAAAATCAATTAAAATTAAAGTCGTTTAGTCATCAAACTGTTTAAAAACAATTGAACGGTATTGATAAAAGCATTACGAACCGGCTATGTATTTGTTACAATACATTGACTAAACGACCTTAGTTTTAATTTATTTTTTGCATAAATGATCTTTACAGTGTGATTCATAGTACGAACGATTATAATCATAAGTACAAAGCTCTGCGATTAAAATACTATGAATTTTGAGTAAGAATTCCTATTCATCTTTAAGTAGCCAAGTATTATTCCAAAATTGAAAGCCATTTTCTCGCTAGTTTTTTTGGTTTTCTCGTTTCTTTTTTCAGTACAATCAATGACTCAGTACGACCTCAAAATTTCAAAGCTGCAATCTTTGGTACCCCATTGAGAATGCGACATAGGTATATGATATTTGATTCGATTTGGAAGATGATCTGACTTTTTTCAGTTTGTTTCCTTGTGTCACTATTTCCACAAGTAGTAAAGACGCTTCAAAGTTGTGACGAGTCTTTAGTTTTCGCACAACTATGTATTTTTATGTTTAATGTTTTTTGGACGGTTCCCAACTATTTTGTTCCAGGTGACTTTGCAGTGACAAGGCACAAGGATAAGGATGCTTGTACATGGAATGATGGAAATAAGATTTGTTTGTACCATACTTGACCAATCCCGAAACTACCGAGCACCGGCCAACGCTATACTGTCAAGGACCCAGAAGAGTTCCCCTCCGACCAGGAGGCCAATCACTACTCGACACGTGTCAAGATTAGAAGCCAATTAGAGCGCAGCACGTGTCAACATCAAGAACCAATCATAACATGACACATGTCAATGTGACAAAGCTACAAGTTTTTCTATAAATAGGGGTCATTCCCCCACAATATTGCCTAATGCCATTTTGTGTTAAATCATTCACAAGAACTCACTAAATTGAGAGCTTGATCCTTTGTACTTGTGTAAGCCCTTCACTACTAATAAGAACTCCTCTACTCCGTGGACGTAGCCAATCTGGGTGAACCACGTACATCCTGTGTTTGCTTCTCTGTCTCTATTCATTTACGTACTTATCCTCACTAGTGACTGAAGCAACCAAGCAACCAAGCGAAGGTCACAAAACCTGACACTTTCTGTTGTACCAAAGTCTTCGCTGATTTTGTGCATCAACATTTGGCGCCGTCTGTGGGAAACGACACTTATTCCTACTCTCTTCAGCTGTGTCAAGCTGGTTTCTATCATTCGTACACTTTCTTTTGATCAGGCATCCCTCTCCAGCATGGGAAGCGAAGGAAGCCACAGCACACAGAATGACACCCCCCTTGCACATAGTGCGAAACAACGAAAGAAGGAAGGAAAACGAGTTCTTCTTCAAGCTAAAGTCGATGAGTTGGAAGCTCAGAACAACAAGATAGCAATAAGGAATTAGGTCCTCCAGGAGCAATATGAGAAGCTCTTCGAGACACTCCACGAAGCTAGGCAAGCTCAGACACGCGAGCTTGTTGCCCCCGTGGAAGTCAACCATCAACTGGGTGCCCTCCAACATGGAGGGTCACATGCATTCGACATAGATATCCCTGATAGGGAACAGATTACCCCTCGACTTGATAATCAACATGAGGCTTCTCTTAACCCAGTTGCTTCGACCCGAACCATGAGAAGTGGAGGGAGACACCTCTTTGCTGAAGGGGCAGAAGGATTGAAAGCCGTCTTTCGCGATTGTCGGGATTTCCTGAAGCAACGTCGAGAGAATTTCATCCATATAAGCTCAAAGATTAATGACCCAAGGATTTCTGAGAGACTCGGTCCCCTGCCACGGCCCAAGCCGGCCACCAATTTGGGGAAGGGGCAACAAGTCCCAGAGAGACATGAGGGTACAGGGGACTCAGAGGTGTTCCGACAGACATACCCTGGAAGCCAGTACAGCGAGTCCAGGGAAAAATCACATGCCCTTGATCAAACCTTCCTAATTCCAATAGGAGATGGAGATTTACGAAAGAAAGCTCCAGTGACACATAACTCCGCTCAGGACCCCCTTGTCCTACAACTTCTTGAGGAAGTAAACAAGTTGAAGGCTGAACGTCAGGCTGAAATACCTGACTGGAACCAACCCAGGCCTGGCCCTCTTACAAGGAGGATCCTCAACACCCCCCTTCAAGCAAAGACAAAGCAAAAGCTTGGCTTGCAACTTTATACTGGAAAAGAGGACCCGATTGAGCACCTTAACCTCTTTGAATCCACCATGGCATACCGGATGCACACCGACGAAGAGCGATGTCTTCTCTTCCCCTCCACCCTCTCTAGTGGAGCTCTAAATTGGTATTGTCGTCTTACACCTGAGACGGTAGACTCATTTGAGGAATTGAGGAAACTATTTGTTTCCCAACACATTTTCCAAACCGATCGCTTGCACTCTGCAGATGACTTGTACACTATCCGCCAGAAGCCAGACGAGTCATTACGTATGTATGTTGGCCGCTTCAGCCATGAATACTCCCGGTGTGCCGAGGCAGACGACAAGACTGCCCTCAAAGCCTTCACGGCAGGCCTACGTGATTGTTTCTTTAAATACATGATCAATGCCAATACTTGGAAGACTTACTCTGAGGTGATGGCGCAGGCTTATAACCATGCCTCCGCCGAGGCAAAGACATATCAGGAGAAACCCCCTACAACCATCCTTTATCAACAAGTGGGAGGTGGAAGCCAGACTCACCTAAATGAGAAGACCTCGACTTTCCAAACAGCAGTGGCACCTCCCCATGCCTTGCATAATGCTTCACCGAATCAACAGACATATCAATTTCAAGGCAAGAGGAAGGATTTCCATCCTCACCACTCTCCTTTCAGTAAAAAGAGTAAGGGACACTATCCCGATAACCAAGGGTATCGCCACAATAGCGCTCGCCCCCAGGCAGTCAATGCAGTGGGTCAAACCCGCGTCAAGGGTATCGCCACAATAGCGAGGTTTTAGCCTGCCATACTTAAGGTGTCTTACGCCTGCCGAGGCGGAAATCGTCCTTCGGGAAATACATGAGGGAGTCTGTGGAGATCATGCTGGATCTCGGTCCCTAGCACACAAGACTTTTCGCCAAGGATATTACTGGCCAACACTCCACCAGGATGCCATCAAAGTATCCCGCTCATGTGACAAATGTCAACGATATGCAACTATTCCTCATTCCCCTCCAGAGCCTCTTACTCCTATGATCAGCCCTTGGCCCTTCGCCCAGTGGGGACTTGATTTGATCGGCCCAATGCCGGCAGGGAAGGGCAAAGTCTGTTACGCAGTCGTTGCAGTGGACTACTTCACAAAGTGGGCCGAAGTAGAACCCTTGGCAACCATTACTGAGGCAAAGATAGAAGACTTCGTGTGGAAGAACATCCTTTGTAGATTCGGCATTCCCAATGCGATAGTCACTGACAATGGGCGACAGTTTGACAACAAGAAGTTCAGGTTGTTCTGCTCTAAGTTCAACATCAACTTATGCTTTGCCTCTCCAGCTCATCCCCAGTCTAATGCACAAGTTGAGGCCATCAACAAAATAATCAAGCGCACTTTGAAAACCAGCTTGGACAAAGCTAAAGGCTGTTGGCCAGAATTTGTACCCCAAGTTCTTTGGTCATATCGCACTTCATATCGGACTTCAACAGGAGAAACTCCATTCTCACTTGCCTTTGGCACAGAGGCGGTTGTCCCTGTTGAGCTCGAGCAAGCAACATTCCGAGTCCAGAACTACATTCAAAGTGAAAATGACAAACAACTCACCCTCAACTTGGATTTAGTCGAGGAACACAGAAACCAAGCTCACTTGAGGAATGTCGCCTACAAGCAGCGCATCTCCAACTATTATGACTCTAGGGTCAAGCCTCGTTCTTTCAAAATAGGAGACTGGGTCTTAAAGAAAAGATTACTCTGCGACAGAGTCCCGAGTGAAGGCACACTTAGTCCAAACTGGGATGGACCGTATGAAGTCATTGGCATCAGTCGCCCTGGCTCTTACACACTTAGAAGCTCTGATGGCAAGACCCTTGGCCATCCATGGAACGCTGATCACTTGAAGTACTACTACAAATAGACTCACGATGTACAAGTGTTGAGCTATAGCCGTTCGGCATCCTATGTAATGAAGGCCATTTGGCAATGAATTCAATAAAGAGGTAATTTAGCCCACTCAGCCCTCACTCTTTTACATTCATAGCAAGCGATGCCAGAACCCTTCTCAATCAGAAAGCAATCCGTCTTCCACAGTCACTACAAAACAAGCAAATGAAGACCGTGTCAAGCGCCAAAAAAAAAAAAAAAAAAAAAAAAAAAAAAACAGCTTCATCCAAAAAGCTTCACCCGAAAAGCTTCACCTCCAAAGCTTCACCCACAAAGCTTCACCTAAAAAGCTTCACCCAAAAAGCTTCATCCGAAAAGCTTCACCTCCAAAGCTTCACCCACAAAGCTTCACCTAAAAAGCTTCACCCACAAAGCTTCACCTAAAAAGCTTCACCCAACAAGCTTCACCCGAAAAGCTTCACCTCCAAAGCTTCACCCACAAAGCTTCACCTAAAAAGCTTCACCCACAAAGCTTCACCAAAAAAAAAAACTTCACCCGAAAAGCTTCACTTAAAAAAGCTTCACCTACAAAGCTTCACCTAAAAAATCTTCACCTAGAAAGCTCCCTCTACATACTTTCACCATCAAAGCTTCACCATCAAAGCTTCACCTAGAAAGCTTCATCTACAAAGCTTCATCTACAAAGCTTCACCATCAAAGCTTCACCTAGAAAGCTTCAACACCAAAGCTTCACCTACAAAGCTTCAACACAAAACCTTGCTCCAAATAAACAAATTTTGTTCACAAAACCCAAGATGCCCTTGAACTTGTACAAAAACACTTGGGTAAACATAAACATTTTTTGTTTTACACCCACAAGGGCCCAAAATTTTCCTTCTTATTTATTCACTTATATATGTTCCCAAACATATTATAATAGATCCAACAACAAGCCAAAGTCCCAAGTTTCATAATGGACAAAAGTACAAGCAATTCATCAATAATGAAGGTGCTACAAAAATTAGAATCTGCCCCAAAATAGAAATCCAACCCAAGAGACTTTTTCTCTCTCTCTCCCTCTTCCGCCTCCTTTCATCTATCAAATTTCTGCAACCTCTGCTCTTCTCCAATGGAGCTGAATTTTGGACACCCTATAGTTCTTGAGCATATGAACAACTTTCAAGAAGGAACCATTTCTGTTTGAGCGACGGAAATTAAAGTGTTGAAGCTCCAAACATGATAGTCGGCTTCTTGCAGATTTCGAAGCTGTTGTGATGTTTCGAAGATCTGGAAATATTTAACCGTTAGTTCATCCTGAATTTTTGATATGTTATGAAAGAGTCGATGAGGAACAACTTCAATGAAGAAAGCATACCGATCTGAACAAGAGAAAATGGAGTTTCGAAGCTCACAACAAATCTGACGGGTTGACAGAAAAATAATAACCAGTCATTCATCATACCTGGATTTCTGGAGTTATACTGCTCCGAGGGATCTCAAATTTGGATATGTTGTAGTTCACGAGCTGAGGAACAACTTCAATGAAGAAAGCATACCGATCTGAACAAGAGAAAATGGAGTTTCGAAGCTCACAACAAATCTGACGGGTTGACAGAAAAATAATAACCAGTCATTCATCATACCTGGATTTCTGGAGTCATACTGCTCCGAGGGATCTCAAATTTGGATATGTTGTAGTTCACAAGCTGAGGAACAACTTCAATGAAGAAAGCATGCTGATCTGAGCAAGAGAAAATAGAGTTTCAAAGCTCACAACAAATCTGACGGGTTGACAGACAAATGATAAACAGTCACTCATCATACCTGGATTTCTGGAGTTATACTGCTCCGAGGGACCTCAAATTTGGATATGTTGTAGTTCACAAGTTAGGGAACAACTTCGATGAAGAAAGTATGTTGATCTGAACAAGAGAAAATGGAGTTTCGAAGCTCACAACAAGTCTGACGGATTAACAGAACATTGATGAACAGTTACTCATCATACTTGAATTTCTGAAGTTGTACTACTCCGATGGATCTCAAATTTGGATATGTTGTAGTTCACAAGATAAGGAAAAACTTTCATGAAGACGACTTTGCAATCTGAGCTATAGAGAAAGGTGTTATCTTGCATCCACTCAGGCTGATTAGTGGAAACGAAAAGCAATTCCACCAAAGAAAAGATGAAAAAGAGAGAAAAGCTACTAATTGCACTTGATCTTGTCTAGTCAATAGCATGCAGCATCAAACACACAAAAGTTGGAAATATTTTTAGATAAAGCATATACGAATGTGTGACATCGAAACAAGAATTCGTTACTTTGACAAATTAGTAACACGCGAGACACCTCATTCGGCAACTCTCTTCGCCTGAAGACTTGGGGGACTCCCACCATATGCTACTGCACCTTGATACTCGGCAGTCTCACAACCACTCAGTGACTTGGATTTTTCAAGTCTCCAACCGAGAAGTTTTCCTCACTCGGGAAATTAAGGGAACACTACCTCAAACTACATGCTTCACTCACAAAGCTTCAACAATACAGGTTTCAACAAAAGCAAAAATTCAAAGAACTTTATGAAGAAGGCTTTGGTGTATTTAACACAATATGTTGAAATGAAGCAAAGCTTATTTATTAATATTTTCGATAAGCCACAAATATGTACATATACATGAGTCAAAATAAACAAACAAAAGGGAGCCTTCACAAAGGTTGCTTAGGGGAAGTCTCAGCAGTCGGTAGAGCCCCAGAAAGAGAAAGCACCGGAGGGTGGTTATCCGGAGCCTCAGTACTTGACAAAACCCCAGAAGGAGGAGGCATTGGAGGTTCATCATTTGAAGCTTCATTACCAGGTACAACCCTAGAGGACGAAGGCAATAAATGCCTTTGGAACAAACCCACAAACCGCTGATGATCAAGTAAAACCTTACCATCAGATTCCTTCATCTGGTCAAGCTTCCTCTTCATGTTTGTAGCATAGTCATGGGCGAGCCGGTGCAACTGCTTATTCTCATGCTTGAGCCCTCTAATCTCCTGTTTGAGACTCATCACTTCAGCAGCCAATGATTCAACTTGGCGGGTTTTAGCAAATAGGCGTTGGGCCATATTAGACACAGAACCTGCACACTGAACACTAAGAGCCAGAGAGTCCTTAACAGCCAACTCATTAGACCGTTTGGAAAGTAGTCTATTATCTTTGGGAGTGAGAAGGTTCCTGGCCACCACTGCAGCGGTCATATCATTCTTCATCACAGAATCCCCAACGGTAAGAGGACCAGTAGGGGATATGAAGGATGGGCGCCATATGTTGTCTGGAGAAGGCGTGGCTGTCTCTTCTCAAATGTGTTGAAGAAGGAAGAGGTCAGACAAATCAAGATCTTAGAAGTGCAAGAAATGAGCTTCTACTGGTAGAGATTCAAGTGTGCTGTGGAACTTAATGCCAGCCTCTATAAAAATCTGCACTCGACGGAGCTTCAGAAATCGAAGAGGCGTTTGCTTTCTCAAAAGCTGGGCTGCTCAGAGACCACGAGGGCCGATCTCAGAAATCGAAGAGGCGTTTGCTTTCTCAAAAGCTGGGCTGCTCAGAGACCACGAGGGCCGATCTCAGAAATCGAAGAAGCACCTGCTTTTTCAGCCTCGTCAGCACCTGTCACATGCACACTCAGCTTTGCGGAAATTACGGGCAATCTGTCGAAGATTTCTGGTGAAGTAGAAAGCACGTGAATCTTACTGTTCAATCACCGCTCTCCATATGCACCATCAACTCCTCGGGTACCACATATAACTTTGTCAAAGATCTCTGACAAAGTTTAGGCACGAGAATTTCGAAGTTCCAGCTACCCTACTATTACCCATAAGGGTAAAGGAACAGCACCACTGCTTGACAACTGGAAAGTCCCTATGTGTGTCGACCTCCGGGTTTTGCGGCAAGACAGGTTGGCAAGAACGTCCAACCTTTACTCACATTCGAGAAAAGACTCCCAACATAATTACTTTCTAAAAAACCGGAGTAGCACCGCTTTCCGAATCTCGAGAGTCAGATCCTCGACGGGATTGCTTGTTCGAAAACCGAAGAGGCACAACTCTCAGAACTTCGAGAGCCAGATTTCCTTAGATAAAGCTTGTCTGTAATCTTCACACGTAACATCAGCTTTCCAGATACCACATACCACTTTTTCAAAGTGCTCTGACAAAATTAAAACACGTGAAGCTGGCAGCTCCCACTACATTGCTGTGACCAAGAAGGGTAAAGGAATAGCATTACTACTTGTTATTGGGAAATCCCTATATACATTGACCTCCCTCCTCAACGGACAGGCAAACCTGCAAAAATGCTCAACCCTTTCTCGCATTCGAAAAGGCACCCTCAACATAACCTCTCGAAATACTCAGCTTTATTTCCCCCCGATAATATCTCAGCAAATAAGCCACACCAAGAACAAGAGTATCTCATATCATCAGGGTCGAAAGCAAGAGTATCCCATATCATGCTTTCTCCCTATCTTTGTCTTTGTCCTTGTCCACACCTGCAGGACAAGGAGAAAGAGAGCAGTCAGTTGGAACCTGAAATCAAACCTCCAATTTGGAACTGACTGCCTGGAGCCTTTGCCTGGTTGCTTACTTAGCATTGCTCTCGAGTACTCATCCTCAACTGCTGTCAAGGTCACGAATTCCACCGGCAAATACCTCATGACAGTTGATCAGATATTGGCTCTTTACACTGAAGCTGCCAAGCGTGGATGAGTCACTATGAAGGAATGTTCTGAAGGACCATTTAAATGCAAAGGTTGCACACCACTTCTGCCATGCAAAAGATTGAAGCAGAAGGTTCAACGGTGAGCTGATACAGATCACTACAGCACGACACCTTTCCATACCACATTCATTATTCCGTCAACAGCAAAAGTATCCCATATCATCAAGGTCGAACGTACTCTAGATTTGATGGACTTGTTTTGACCCTCAAATTTTTGAGTCGGCCTTATACTCTGAAGGGCACCAGAAAACCCTCCAGCACAGTTCAAGAATAAGCCTGTGGAAAGTTACTTCTTCAAAAGCAAAAGTATCTCATATCATCTCTTATCCATTTGCTTCTCCTTATCCTGGCAGTTGAATGAGAGACAAGGAGAATGAGAACAATCAACCGGAAGCCGAAGTCAAACCTCTGATCCTGGGTTGCTTACTTGGAAGTTTGACTGCTTACCTTGTCTGTCACCTCTTTCGGCAGATCTCCTAGCTCGGCGAGTTGGGGGACTCCTACTATAGGGTTTGTATCACACTTGACTAAGCCCGAAACTACAACTAAGCTTCAAGTGAAATTGATACATTACCTTGTGCGTCAACATCAGCTAAATACACCATTCCCGGATGGAGGAAAAGTACTTCCAGAGAAGGGCAGATGAAGATCAGACCACACTTCGGTACTTAGAAGTTTCGTGATTACTCAAGGGATTGGATCTTGCAAGTCCCCAACCGAGGAGTTTCCCTCACTCGGGAACTTAGGGGAGCACTGTTTGTACCATACTTGACCAATCCCGAAACTACCGAGCACCGGCCAACGCTATACTGTCAAGGACCCAGAAGAGTTCCCCTCCGACCAGGAGGCCAATCACTACTCGACACGTGTCAAGATTAGAAGCCAATCAGAGCGCAGCACGTGTCAACATCAAGAACCAATCATAACATGACACATGTCAATGTGACAAAGCTACAAGTTTTTCTATAAATAGGGGTCATTCCCCCACAATATTGCCTAATGCCATTTTGTGTTAAATCATTCACAAGAACTCACTAAATTGAGAGCTTGATCCTTTGTACTTGTGTAAGCCCTTCACTACTAATAAGAACTCCTCTACTCCGTGGACGTAGCCAATCTGGGTGAACCACGTACATCCTGTGTTTGCTTCTCTGTCTCTATTCATTTACGTACTTATCCTCACTAGTGACTGAAGCAACCAAGCAACCAAGCGAAGGTCACAAAACCTGACACTTTCTGTTGTACCAAAGTCTTCGCTGATTTTGTGCATCAACAAGATTAACATGGCAAGAAAAGAAAAAACCGAATGAAATTATTTCATCATATATGGTAGCGAGAGCTAATATCATAGGAATTCGATGTGAAGAATAAAGTGTCGGTTGTCGACTACCTTACCTATTCTCCCCTCATCTTTATTCGGACTTGAGACCGATAGTCTAAGATAAACATACACATGCGGAATTATTATAAATATTGTTATTATTTGTGAAAAAGGTACGTAATAGTATGAACATAAAAAAATGTCTATCTTACCATGCATCTAGTACGCACAAGAAATGAAAATAGGGCATGAGTAGACTATCAACTCGGTACATTCCATAAATTTGTAAAAACATCTGTAAATTTGATTGCTACATACGTTGAAATCACATCTATAAATTTAACAATCCGTAAATATAACAAATAAGTTTTCTTTCCTAGAGGTGACGAGCTAGCTAGCCTAAATTCAGCATGAATCCGTCCCGTTTAAAAAATTAAAAACTAAAAATAATTAAGTCAAAATAACACGTGTCACTCATATAAATAGGGCGTAGAAAGGCTGCATAGAGTTTTTGAGTTAGAAGATTTGAACTCCTCTAATTCAGTCTGCGGATTGGGCCTCTCTCAAAATTTAACTTTATGCGCAATGCCTTTTTTATCTTGGCCCAGCATTGAACCTTATAACTGTTTTACCGTTACTGTTTTCACGTTGAACTCAAACGCTTAGACGAAAAAGCCCTCATGTGTTTTATCATATTCCGAAATTACCTTAGATGTCGTCCTCCTCATCCCCCTCTCATTTGTCCGATGTGTGCTTCTGACGCTTTCTCTGTGCCCTTTCATCCTCTCACCTCTCTCTCTGCTGGCCCTCCCCCCTCCTATCACCGCCCTTCACCGCCGGTATCCACGGCTGATTGCCATCCGTCTCATCATCCACGGTCACTCCCTCTCTCTCTCTCTCTCTCTCTCTCTCTCTCTCTCTCTCAACCTTGTACATTTTAGAATTGTATTCCTTACGAGTTACGGCTCGTTTGGATCTCCAAATTCCGATTTCGTGTATTTGTGAAACTTTCGATTGATTGTATATCATTTGGTTTGTTTTGCGTATTGGGTTGATATTGAAAAGTGTTTTTATGGATCGGATTGTTGCAGGTTTGGACACGTCCAAGCTATTGATCCGTTGTTGACCCCGCAATCTGGTAATTTCTGGATTTTAATTTCATTATTTCTTTGTGTCGTACATATTATTGCCAATAAATGTACTAATTTACTGTACAAGTTATTATCTTTCAATAGGATTTCGGGCCTGGTGGATATGACCAGTGATTGTTACTGGGTTTGGTTTTTAGGCGTCCACAGTATGATATTCAATTGGGTATATTTTTAATAGAGATTCAATCAGTCAAAGCTATGAAATTTTTTTTTTCCCTCCTTTGACTTTTCAGCTATATTCGAGAATTGGGTCTGAGTTATACAGTGATCATGCTGTTTTCTTGAATAGTGCGAATTTATTTTTACTCCCAAAAGGAAAAACTTAAGTAAATTGCCCCTCTGATTTTAGGATTGTTTTGGAGCGAATGGGGATCATTCGGTTTAGCTCTTGCTCGGGAAGTAGTTGATCAATGTGGTTTGTGATTGGAGTCCCCCTTTTTTTTAATTGACTTTGAAGATTAGCATAATGGTACTAAGTGGTTTACTTCGTGAGTTTGGTCTTTCAGTGTTTAATGGCAATTATTACAGTATAAAGTTGATATTCTGAATAGTGCAGCTATGTGGACCTTTATGTTATATCATGCGATAATGTTTCGCATTGGGAACTTTCTTGAAATCTCAAATTTCATGTTGTTTCATCATCATTTCTTTGCCTCTGCCTCATAGTGCATTCTATTACAAGAATAACTGAATGAGGTAAATCGTTGTCATTATTTCTAGGTTTCAGAGGGAAAGATGGAGTGAGAGGAGGCCAAAATTAAGGCAAAGAAGGCATTGAGGTATTTCTTATAGCCTGTGTGACGGTAAACTTTTTGGAGAATACGTACTTATGTAGATTGCAATCACAAAGACATTTGCTTGCTGATTGGTTAAATTGTTTTTCTTTTACATCTTATGCTCTCGTTCGAGTCCCTTTATTAAAATAATAGTTGTAAAAATCTCTACGGTGGAATAACTTGCCTTTAACATTTCAAATCCAGTTAATTGTTAGAAGTCTGTAATTCCTGATGCTTTCTTGATGCTGCAGGATTTGGCACTTTTTCTGTACGGCTAGATTGTAATTTGAAAAGGAGAAAGCTTCCCAGATAGATTTACATATGTAGAAAGCATCTAAGAGAAGGCATAGGGGCCACAATCTGTAATCCTACCTTAGCTTTGTAAGGAAGTCTCGGATTCTGTAATTGCTGAAAAGCCTTTTTCCCATTATATACCTTTCCTGCCTTACACGGTTCATCTGACAACTGTTTTTTCTTTTTGTCCAGAGAATCATTTGAAGGGGGAAAAGTAGATATTTTGTAGGTTATTAGTTTCTTAAAGATCCACCCTGGCTACTCATTATTAATATGGTTCATTAGCTTAAAAAATCTGTGGAGTTTGGGCAATGGCTTTTTATTCCGAAGAGGAAAAGACCGAGGATTATCTGTTCAAGATTGTTTTAATTGGTGATTCAGCCGTTGGAAAATCCAATTTGCTTGCAAGATTTGCTAGAGATGAGTTCTACCCTAATTCGAAGTCAACTATAGGAGTAGAGTTCCAAACCCAAAAGGTGGATATCAATGGTAAAGAAGTCAAAGCACAGATCTGGGACACAGCTGGTCAAGAGCGGTTCAGGGCTGTCACATCTGCATATTACAGAGGTGCCGTTGGTGCTCTTTTGGTATATGATATCAGTAGACACCAGACGTTTGATAGCATTGGCAGATGGCTTAACGAACTCCACAGTAAGTTCTTAGACAGTATTCCTAGAGTTTTTACTTATAATTTTCTTTTCAAGTACGTTTTTCTTCTGGGGCTGTTTGTTTGGTCAAGTGGAGACTTTTGTCAACATTATACATTATTTGGCTTACTTTCTAAGTAATCTCAATGAAGAATTCTCAATATTTGGCTTGTTTAGTGGACTATCTTAAATGAAGTAATGGCTTTTAAATATTGATTCAATAGTCAATCTGTTCTTCCTATACCCCTGTGGATTCAAAAGATTTCTTGCATTTGTCCTTAATTAATGTGATGAACTGAGGATTGATCAGGTGGATATACTGTTTAACAGCTCATTCTGACATGAACGTAGTTACGATACTTGTTGGCAACAAGTCCGATCTCAAGGATGCCAGGGAGGTACCCACTTCTGAGGGCAAAGCCTTGGCAGAAGCACAGGGTTTGTTTTTTATGGAAACGTCTGCTCTTGATTCGTCCAATGTCTCTGCCGCTTTTCAGATGGTTGTGAAAGAGATCTATAACATACTAAGCCGCAAAGTTATGATATCTCAGGAGCTCAAGAAACAGGACCCCAGTTGGGTAGGGAGTGGAAAGACGGTGGTTTTGCAAGACGGGAGCCAAGAAGCAGCAGTTGCAGAGCCTAAAAAAGGTGGGTGCTGTTCATCTTAGGGATACACAACACAAGAGGTGTGGACGGATCATTTTGGCGGGTCCCAACAACCCTCTTCTTCTTTTTTTGTTTTGTTCCCACTAATGTTCCTTGCATTCCTTTTCCATGTGATCTAATTTCTTGAATTTGTTTAAATGTTCATTCAAGAAACATGTTTTCACTCAGTCGGTTGAAGATAAGAAATTGAGGTAGAAGATGTAAATGACCTGAAAGGTGGATTAGAAAAGCTTATACAATGTTCAAAATCCAGTTATCAAAATGCACTGTACTTCTTAGCCAGTTTGTGTTTTTTCATTTATTGGTTCCTTATTCTTAATGCAAGATATGATGGTGTTTCCCTCCATTTTGCTTTTGTTTTCTTGACCTTAATGACTCATTTGGTGCCTAGAATTGGATCAGGTTGGATAATTCACTATATTCAAGGTACGTTGTTGCCTTAAAATGCAAAATCATTCGCTACCTTAACATTCCTTTACTGTAATGATGACTAACGAGTTAATCAATCCAATCCTAGTCACCAATTGACCCCTAAACCTAAATGTTTGCTTTTTGTTGTGACTTAATGTTGATATAAGATCAACAATTGATCAAAGGGTGTATTGCTTTTTCATCTTTTGGTCTGAACAAGTACATATTGCAGTCAAATAAGGTCGTTGACGTTAGTATGTTTGAGTGTATTTTATACATGAAAATTTTAGCCGTCATATCTTGTCATTAAATTATCTTAACCAAGAATCTAAAGGCCGAAAACCCTGCATACTAGCAAATCCGGTGGTGGTACTTCAAATCGATGACATAATTGGTAAGGAATACTAGCACCATGGTCCGTCCGAATTGCAGGCAAAAATGTTACCAGTCGATGATATCAGTTGAAATGATGTTTTGGTGGACTAAAAATAATTTGGACTGGAGGAAACCATCCCATCCCGTGATCCCAGGCCCCACAGCCGCTACTCTTTACTCATCGCTCAGTTTTTGAAAACTAATAATTAAAAAATAATTTATGAGAAAAAAAGGTTCGATGACAGAAATGCCCCTATAGTACGACGTGGTGATATTTTATTGCCTCAGATCATACGTACCCTGTAGATCCAGTTTCCACTTCCGACCCCCACAAACACCATTTTACTCATTTTCTCAGACAGAAGCGGATCAAATATAATCCCTGTGGGTTTTGTTTGTTCAAATTTCTCGCCTCTCCTCTCTTGATAAAATATCTAAAAAAAATTTATAAAAAAAAAAAAAATGAATCTCCGGAATTGTTATTCTATGAAGAAAACGGCAACTCCATCCTCTCAACTCATGCGATGCAACAAGGTAAATACAGTCTCTTATTCTTCTTAAGTTGCTAAATGTTTATGTTTACCTGAGGCTGACTGTGACTGACTGGTATGGTGGTCTGATTTGTATGAAGATGCCGTCTTTCTTTTTTCCCAGATATCAAATTAGCATCAAAATTGCACCTTTTTCTCGTTTCCTTCATAAAAATCGCGGCTTTATGTTTTTCCCCGGATCTTTCTTTCTTGTACAAATTACAGTTGCCCCGTTTTCTATCCATGATGTAAAACTGCTTTGTTTTGGTTGATTTCCTTACTGTTAGCAGCCATTGTTCATATTTGTTGATAGTGCTTTTTGTAAACCAAGTGATTTTTTTTTTCTTTTGGATCAACTTAAATGACGCTAATTGTATAATCGTATCATGAAATTGAACAGAGATGAAGTTCGATTCTCACTTTTTGTGCTAAAGGGAGCAGCAGCCCTTACTAGGAGCCCTTATAGTTTATAGGCAAAGGAGACGCTTGCCAAAAAGAATGATGAATAGTAAGGGCGGCGAGTGCAACTTGGTGGACAGAATTAGCAAGTTGCCAGAAGAAATTCTCTTTACTATTGTGTCTCTCTTGCCACTAAAAGAAGCAGGAGCTACCAGTATTCTTTCCAAGCGATGGCAATATGTGTGGGCGTCTACCGTGACTCTCGATTTTGATCCTAAACATGAGCTGGGTGAACATTATTGCCGCCTGCTGCGTGTAGAACCAGAACAAAAAGACCTGCTAAGACAGAGATATGTCGATTGGGTAAACACTGTGGTGGAACAACATAGAGGCCCTGTTATCGAACAATTCCGGGCTTACTTTGATATAGATGGTCATTTTACAAGTTCCATTGATAAGTGGATTCAGTTTGCAATGAATAAGAGAGTTCAAATACTTGAGCTGGTGTTTTGCAATGAATTGAGATCTAACTATAAAGATGTCTATCCCTTTCCCGTCCAACTTTTAGGTCTCCAAAATGATTGTACCTTGAAGCTCAATCCCACCCATTCTGACATTTCAAGTCTACATTCTTCTGGATACAATGTTGGATTTAAGTTCCTCAGAGTTCTTTATTTCAATTATGTTGACGTGTCTGGAAAAGTTCTTGAATACTTACTGTCAAATTGTCCAGTTCTTGAAAGATTAAAAGTGGACAGTGCTAACAATAAGTTGGTTAATTTAAGAGTAGTTGGTTCGTCGATGGCATTGAAATATTTAGATATTCAATTTTGTTTTGCCCTCAGAAGCATTGAGATTCGTGATGCAAACCTTGTTTCATTCATGTATGTGGGACGTCAGGTAAACTTGCTTCTCAGTAACGTACCTTTACTTGTAGAGGTATGCGTTAATGAGCGTATTAAACCTTTCTTGTTTGAGGGTCGTATCTACTATCGATCCATACAGCTTCCCTTCACCCAACTGTCATGCTGTCTTTCTCAGCTAGAGGTCCTCATGCTGCCCATCGATGGAGCGGTTAGTATATGCAATTATAATTTGCTGGTTTTCTTTTCTTCTGTTTTCGTTATGTAGTTTACTTAATCCTTGTTCGGCTTGCAGATGTACGATCAGAACGATGTATTTCCTATATTATCAAATCTCAAGCATTTGGAATTAAGGGTTTGTGTAAATGATTGTTGGGTTCTTTGTCATTTAATTGAGTTCATCAAGGCATCTCCTTACCTGGAGAGACTTGTGTTAAAGGTATGTAGTCGTACTTGGGAGATTACATTATAAAAATTAGGTGCCGTTTAGTAAGCAATCCATTCTCACTTTTTTTTTAAATGAAAACTGAAAACTGAAACGAAACGGTTATCAAACAACCCCTTAGTAGATAACTGTGCACTTTTGTTGATTCCAGTACCAGTACTTAAGCAAGAAAAGTGTGAACAGATAATATTTCCATAGCATTTACAGAAGATGATATAATTAATAGACTTGATGGTCTTGGTGTGTACAATGATAGTTTTCATTTTGCAGTTGGATTTTCCATCCTCTGAATTAGGAGAAGATAAAGGGAGAGCTGCCAAATGCTCCCCCCATCCTAACCTCAAGGTGGTGGAAGTAGTAGGGTATCGTGCTCATCCACGTGTTGGTGAACATGTCATGCACCTTATAAAGAACGTTGCTGCACTGGAGAAAATAATTATCGATCCTGTCCGGCGTTGGGTGTATCCTATTGGATCACATTCTAACGAAAGGGTTAGGGGAGTTCAAGAGGTCAAAGAGGAAGTGCAAGGAAGAGCTCATGCTCTGCAGCACCTAAAAGAAATTGTGCCTTCAACTATTGAATTCGTATGCCTCTAGTATCAGCAAGTGCAGTGCTGAAATTATACAGACATTGTATTCGGTTGGAATTCTCAAAGACTAGCTAGGCTCGGATTAATGGTGGTTAAGTGTGGTGTGAGCAAACAAACTTGAACCAAGACTTGGTTTGCCATTCTTTGCTTATATTTATTAATCTTTTTCCATTCTATGTTTCTGATAAATAGAGTCAAAAGTCGCTCTGAATAAGCAGTAGCTTGTGTTATACCATAGATTGAGCCTCAATATTTGAGCCTCATTACTTAGCCCATAAATTACGTAAGAGGAGAGAAAAACCCCATAGATTGAGCCTCAATATTTGAGGCTCATTACTTAGCCCATAAAGTACGTAAGAGGGGAGAAAAACCCTTAGCAACAAGTAATATGGCAAACCCTAACCTCTCTAGCAACAAGTCTCTGTGTATAAATGTAACTCTCATATATTGTTGTATTCTTGTGTACGTGTGATTTACGATTAGATTTAAGTTTATATTCCAAAAACTAAAATTAATTGTAAACATTCAGAATAAAAAACAAATGTTGGTCTCATGGCCCGCCAAAACGGTGGAGGCAGTGATACCGCATCACCACAAGGCAACAGGATATGACACCACCGTCGACGGAGGAGCTCCCAAGCCGAAGCCGGAAGGACCATCAACGTCGACGATAATCTTTATGCGACGTTAACTTTTGGAATGTACAGGCACCGATTTTGCCTGCTCCTTTCAGTTGGAGACGGATCAATGTCCCCCGTCACAACACAACAAACAAAAAAGCATCAAAATTTTGAACAGAAAAGGGAAAATCTAAGTGGAAGATCGAAAAGCACTAAATAAATTGAAAGAAAGTCGACCCAGACTTCGCAGATAAACCCTAAAAACCCAGAACAGGGCCGCAGACTGGAACCCTAGCACTAGCATATGAAAATAAGAGAGTGATTAATTAAGCACATGGACAGGAGGCTTTATAATGTCAGCACATTACGTCAATACCGTCCGATGTGCATCGCGTGGCTAGGAATGAGTGATAGTTAATACGGCCGCCCCCAAACAAAATTAGGGTTTGACTCTATTCTGTTTTGGGCCCAAGGGTCTTTGGTACGTAGGCCCCGCAATTGAGCATATGTAAAACTTTGCATAAACAAGTGCAATAGCAATATGAATCAACAAAGACGAGTAATTTTTTTTTTCTTAAACAAACGATATTATATACACTCAAGTGTTAAGTAAAACAACATTAAACCTCATCCCACACATGCAGGAGACATCAAACAGACTACCATTCTGCCTGCAGTTTATAGTGGAGTCGATGATCGAGTCCTTGTAATTCAACAACTTCTTGTCATAATTTGTATATAAAACTGGAAAACTATCAATCAAGAGAAACATTAACAAATCTTATTAATATTTTGAGGTACAGCCATTACACGCACAGTTCCGAAACCTACCAGACTCAAACGACATACATTGCTGCAGATGCAGTAGTATCAGAAGAACACCAACTTAGTAGACACAATACATGAGCAGCCAGCCCTCCTATATTTTCCACTCTGATTCAGTGTACAAATTATATTATACTGGATCCACTCATCCCCTCTTTGAGTTCAATTCGCGGCTTTTCAACAGAATAACAAACAAAATATATGCAAATGTTCAACAACATCATCGTCAACCGGCTGTTAGATCAACCATTCACAATTACTATTCTAGGGGGATCCCTTTGTCAATGACGCTCAGCACTTTCCTTCCAAACCCAACCATGAGTTCACTTCGATCTTTGTTGAGCTTTTCTAGAAGCATTTGATGAAGGGGGCTATTTTCGCGCTTTGTGGCCTTCAATGCTGTTTGGATCACGTAGTTTCCATACTGATCTCGCGCAACTTGCCAGAGTTTGTCATACTTTAGAAAAACATTCACTACAACTTCCATTCCCAAAGAGTTTAAGCACATCTCTACAACGTGACTCCCGCCTTTTTGCAATGAGAGTTGTATGTAAAGATTTCGAAGCTCAAAGCATATCTTTGCAGAGAAGACTGGGTTATATAGCGTGAAGATGTGCTGGACAACAAAGTTCCTGAAAGATAACAAAGTTGCTGAACAGTTAACCCGAGAAAAGAAATGATGACATTATACAAAATGTAAACAATAAGATGAAAGAGGGATTTTCTGTACCCCGAAGGATCCTGAGAAAGGAATTTTGAGTTGCTCGAGACTTTGTCCATGAGTTTCTCTCTGTATGGAGTTTTACTGTTGGTGATGAACTCATTCAAGTGTATGCATCCCCTTTCGTGCTGAGCCAATCGGACGCAAAGCCTCACAACAGCTTCATATATTTTCTGTAATCAAATCAACCAAATGTTGAAGTTTTCAGAAAAGCGCTTAAAATATGTGTCCAAAACAGAAACATAAAGTAACCCTAGCTACCTTATTTTTCTCAATGTCAAGTTGGTTTAAGCACTTCAAGATGACATAGGATCCTGTACGATTGGTCATCAGTTCTTCGACAACACTAGATAGAGCTGATGTCAAAGTGTAAATCAGGGGCGATTTCTCGAGCACCTTGATCAGCATTTGAATTGATTTTGAGCTGCAGAAACAAGTTAAGCAACCAGTCCATCACAACTATGAAGCATAAAACGCAGATATATTTCTCCAAAGCAAACTGTTTTCTTGAGGGTTAAGGAATAAGGATTAGATGGATACCCATAATTGCAGACTGATATGTTGATGAGTGGTTTAGAATTCAAAGTTATCTTAGCCACAATGAGTCTCAACTGACTGTGATTGCATGATTCAACAAGCTTCCGAAAAACATAGTGTCCATGAAAGTCACACATCACCTCGAATAAGGAACCAAAAACCCCTTCGAGTAACATACTCTTTGCTAATGGGTCGCTGGGAGTTATCATTCTCTGTACCAAGGCCTGCGATCCGAGTTGAGTCATAGCGAGTCGAGCTATCTCACTAGGTATTCCTGAACTTTGTGCCCAATTATTACCATTGAAATAATATAATCCAGTCCTTTCAACATTGCCTCTGTAATTTTGTCCTCCATAATTTTGGTCACAATCGCTATTACCAAAAGGGCTGAGCTGGTGTGCCCAATTGCCCAAAGATGTAGATGTTGCTCCAACACTCCAATTTGCTCTTGTCCTTTCTTCTGTCGCCGGATTGCCAATAAGTTGATGGACATTCAGATTGTTTGAACCCATAAAGTTTCCTAGAAAATCAAGAACATAAATTACATAGACTATTAACCTATACACACATAAAATTAAGGTAACATTTATATACAGGACGAGAGATTCTCTGTATTTCTACTCGGCCTTCAACACTTGATATCAGTATTATTTAGGGTATAAAATAATCTGTCTTCGACTTTATGGTTTAAGCGTAGAAAATAATCTGTCTTCGACTTTATGGTTTAAGCGTAGAAAGGACCATAAAGTCGAAGGCTAAAAAGATGTACTGTAAGAAAGTATCAAATTTTGAAGACAATCGAGACTAAAACCCTCAAGTTTAATCCCTAAGCAAGGTTCTACCCTTGGAAGATCAAGGTCGAAAAAATAGAACAGTCAATAAATCCTATCATGTTAAAGAAAATTCTGCAGTTAAAAGTTTTCCAAACGCATCATGTCTTTAAGAAAGACGGTTAAAGTCTTGCATACGAAACTATATATACATTACACATGAATTGGGAGAGTGGATACGAAGATTACCTCCAGCGCTCACACTATTGCCTCCCCATATACTCTGTGAATACAATGCCATTGGAGCTCTCGGACAATTTCTGAACCCGCTTTCGTATCTCGGATAAAAATCAGATTGTGCTTGTTGGATTTTGGTGGGAGTAGCATATGAAGACGAACCCGGAGAACTAGTGCTGCTTTTGTCCACTGTTACCCGAACGTTGCCGAAATAATGGCAGAGGTCGGTTTCTTGTTGTCGTCGAAGAGAGTAAGAAGGAGGCACGCAAGGAGTCTCTGGATTGGGAGGGTCGGAAGCAGAGTAACATGAAGTCGCCATTGTTACAGAGAGAGCAAGAACTTCAAGAACTTCAAGAACTTCAAGAACCTCAAGAACCAGAAGACGAGAAAGAAATCAGAATTCAAAAACAATAAAAAGAAGCAGAAGGCTATTTAGCATAAAAACAGGTTCGAGTCTTGGTTAAATATAGAGTGCGGTGATCCCAGTTTATGTAGGATTCTAGTCCTTGGTTGATTAGGGTTTTTATTACACTTATGATTAGTTTTTTTTTTTTTTTAAGATAATATGATTAGGAATTACCGTTAATATTAATTAGAAAAGTGTTGGAGGTAAAATAACAAGAGGAATTATTGTTAATTCAAGTAGGATTTGTGTAAAGGATGGACGAAACCTGGGAGGTTTATAGGGAAGCTTGCAGATAAAGTTTTGCGAAAACAAATCGGTGACTTGGAAAACAAGTTCAAAAAGTACACAATATTTCTCATCCATCCGGTTTGGTCTAGTCCGGTTCAATACGGTATGGCCGATTGACATTTTTAGAAAATTATTGTAGTCAATGCGGTTTGAACTAATAACTGAAACAAAATAAAGGGCATGCAATTTTCATACATAGATATCTCACACATTGCAAAGTGTGTTTTCAAGACCACACCCCACAGGAGAAATTCTTGGGTATAAAAAATGGGTGTGAGAGGCAAGGTGGGGCAAAGTGGGGTAAAGTTAACATGACAAATCAAGGGGTGCCATATGTGGTTTTTATGTGTTGGGGCCGTATTGACACGTGGTCTGAGTGTTGGGTCTCACAATTTATTTATCATATATAGTTAAGTACTATTAACCAAATGAAAATGATAAACACATTAATTTTCTCCTCCTGTACATCGTGTTAATCTTGTCCAGTTTAATATGATGGCCAAAAATATTGAGGGATGTGTGAGGGTCTAAAAAAATGGGGTGTAAAACCTGCTCCGTTAACTGAATTGAGCACCAATTTTGAAGAAAAACTTCTAGTGCCTAGGAGGATATTGTGCAGTATACAAAGTCAATTATGCAGTGGAATATGGGGAACATAAAGCCGGTTGTAGTGTATGATTGACTTTAGATACCACCAAGAATGAAATATGCAGTGCAATATGAGAAATCCTTGTTTTATACTTGACCCAACGAGAAAATGTGACAAGTGGGCAATATATATGATGCAGAGAAAACAAATTGTGGAGTGTAACCTGAAACAGAAAAAACACAATGAACAGTAAAACATGACCAAAATTTCAACAAGAAGCTAGAATTCATTGACAATATAGACCTAGACTGCTAATTCAAGGCCTTCATGAATATTTTCTCTTTCCCTAATCAAAATCTGCCAGCAGCAGCGCAGCAAAACGTAACTCCAGCTCCTGGATTTTCCGACTGCGAGTAATTGTTTGAAGAAATAGGCGAGTCTTGCCAACAAGTTTTCTGAATCCAACAAGCTTTCGTCATCTGTTAGCTTCCTCTGTCATACAATCTTGAAATATAAACGAGAAGTTATAACAAACGATCAGCACTACATAAAGATTTCCTAACACTAATTTTTCTTGTTTTACTTCCAAAGCATGTTAGATGAAACAAGAGACAAAACTATAAGCTAGGAAGCCTACAAATAATGTAGCTTCGAAACTCTCATAAGTTCGTTGCAGTGGACATGGTGCTTCCTAAAGAACTCTAAATAGCTATACCGTGGGTGGCGAAGGCGTTACAATGGGATGATAAGGTGAAAACTCGAATTAAGTTGCTTGGAAACGACAATCAGCCATTACTATAAACCATCAATCAACTACAATAAAGGCTCAATTTCTATCGACTTCATTATTTAATGTGTTGATCATCAATGGCTCGCTCCCGGCAAGTCCACTGCCTAGTTATCTCATGTTGACTGAGACAAATGTGTGTGTGGTCTATATGCCTTAAATTTTACATCTTCGACTAAAAAAGTGGTAATCAATCTTAATGCCACACTTCAACTGACCCTTTGTTTTTAAGTAACAAGAGGAGATAATAACAACTTGACGATGAAGTAACATATCCTGCAGATGTGCACCAATAATAACAGACACAGAATACATACACCCGTGTTCTTGTTGTGTGATAATTAATGTCAATTTCATCTTCTAAAGTTAAAAGTTAATCTTTTATCAATGACAAATAGACGTGAATCCAAGAAAAAACAGATGAACAGTTCCCAACTTACTGGTCTTCAGTGAAGAACCTGTAGAGAAGAGCTGCATAAAGTCCATTTCTTGTGCATGATTAAAGTTCACGTCCTGACATTAGTACACGAGGGAGTGTTTATCCTGAAACGGGACACCAACATCTCATGGGGCACATCAATGAGGAATTCTCTGGTACACAATAAATAATAATAAAAAAAAAAGCATACGAAAACACCAACCATTGCTTTACGCACATGGAAAATGCAGCTGAGAATTACCATCGACGTCAGCTCCTTCTACTTCTCCTCTAACATCAATAGTTTGTCCAAATTTAGGCTTATCATCACTGATCACTCGAATCTCTTCCACAGACAGATTCTGCTCGACTGGACCAGAGGTGCAATCCTCAGTAACAAGTACATGGACAAAGCAAACGTTGCGTGTTCCTAACATGCATTAGGCTACTAAAAATGAATGACTAATAGACTTTCATCTACTTGTTCTTTAGTACCTTTCGGGCCATTAACAGAAGCCTCATTTGTAGAAGTATTTATTGTTGGAAGTTTGAGTAGAAATTTCTTTGTCCCACATTGACCATTCCCAAAAGAGTTTATCACTTTATAAGGCTTTATCCTTTAAAGAAAGTAATTGGAGTAATAGGCCTGGAGACTAAAATTGGGCTCATCCATGGGGTTGGGTTTTGGGGTGTATTAATTATTTGGTAATTAATATATAATTAATATATATTTAAGGATATGTCCTTACACAATCCCATTATGCAGAAAAAAATATTACGAAAAAAATATTACGAAGGTTTGGTCAATTTGACTGCAAACCTGCTGCGACTCCTTTTGATGCTGGATGCAAGTTGGAGAAAAATAAAGGCGATGCCAAATCTCAACTTGAATATTCTCAAGTAATTGGAAGTCTAATGTACTTGATGAATTCAACTAGGCCCGACTTAGCTTATGCAGTAAGTAGGCTTAGTAGATATACAAGTAATCCGGCACAAGAGCATTGGGATGCTTTAGTAAGAGTGTTAAGGTATTTGAAAAATACACTTGACTACGGATTACACTACACAAAATATCCACATGTTGTAGAAGGCTTCAGTGATGCCAATTGGATTTCTGACACTACAGAATCCAAGTCGACAAGTGGATATGTTTTTACCTTGGGAGGTGCAGCAATATCTTGGAAATCCTCTAAACAGAAATGTATAGCTCGGTCCACCATGGAGTCCGAGTTTATAGCTTTAGACTTGGCTGGCGAAGAAGCCGAGTGGCTCAAACATTTTCTGGAGGATATTCCAATGTGGCCAAAGCCGGTAACGGCTATATGTATACATTGTGATAGTATGGCCGCCCAATCAAGGGCCAAAAGTCATGTATACAATGGGAAGTCACGTCACATCAGACGTCGACACAATACTCTTAAGAAGATGCTCTCCAATGGAATAATATCCATTGATTATGTGAAGTCAAAGGAAAATATAGCTGATCCTTTGACAAAAGGCCTACCAAGAGAGCAAATATTATTTACATCGAGGGGAATGTGTCTTAAGCCAATTCAATGAATCGAACTGGGCGGAAACCTAACCTAGCTGATTGAAGATCCCATGGTCTAGGTTCAATAGGCAAACTGGTTGAGTTTGATTCAAAAGTTGAACACACAACTTACCCATTCTTATGATAAAATGTGTGTTGTCTGTTGACGTTTCAGGGGTTATGTTTTATACATTTAATGACATTAATATCTTGTTATCAAGAGGAATATGGCAGATTATTCTTAATTAATGTCACCTATATAGGAGTAAATGGGGCCACATTTATGAGAATTGACATGGCTAAATTCTCTAAAGCTCCTACGAAATCCGGAATCTGTTCAGGGCCAAAATGAACACAACCGTATGAATTGACGTGTGGCAGCCATGATATGTGTGTAGCATATTGTCTTGGTTTACTACTGCGGTGAACAGTTCAAGATCTTCCACATCCACTGCGTCACCAAGTAAACCCGATATGTTTTCACTAGGGTAAGTTCAAGTCCAAAAGACACTTCACCCGATGCATATTATGACTATTCTCTCTCAGTTTTAGGCAGCCTAGTCACACATTTGCATTCAAATGTGGGGTCATTATTGGAGTTTTGAATGAAATTTCAACTCAAATGTGGGGTATTGTTGGAAGTTTAAGTAGAAATTTCCTTGTCCCACATTGGCCATTCCCAAAAAAGTTTATTACTTTATAAGGCTTTGTTCTTTAAAGAAAGTAATTTGAGTAATAGGCCTGGAGACTAAAATTGGGCTCACCCTTGGGGTTGGGTTTTGGGGTGTATTAATTATTTGGTAATTAATATATAATTAATTATAATTAATATATAATTAATATATATTTAATTGTCAAAAGATGGGCCTTGGGCCTTGGGGCTCTAATAATTAAATTAATTAATTATTTTCGGAATTAATTAATTATTTTTAATTTCGAATTTAAATTAGTTAATTATTTATTTTTTCCAACAGACTCATCTTTTCAGATGAAGTCTGAAGTGTGAAAACGCAGAAACAAAAACACCCATTTCAGCAGATGTCTCCCAACAGTTGCATCCCTTCCTTATACCTGTTGCGAACAGGTACAATCACATTATATATACATCCATCTGCATGGCATTTACAATATAGAAAAATCGTAAATCTCCTCCTGCAATCTTAAACATCCTTACTGAGAGAACCACATTAATATTCGCCAGAAGTCTATTTTCCGGTGTTGGAATTTCTGACTTAGATCGTTGAATCCTGGTGGAACAGACGTCCGTAGAACTACAAGCACAGAGTAGGGACGAAATTTCTGTTGCAAGGACATTGCGGTACGCAAGCCTCGATCTTCAAGTTGTCTGTTTTATAATTCATATTCTAGTTTATATTCTGTTAGTTTCTATTGCATTTATTATTTATTAGCATATATAAATTATCACAGATTGTTGACTTAAATCCAACATTTATTGACCGCGCAAGACGTTTAACACAACTGAAACGCAGTCCATTTGGAAGTCTCCCAGATTTAAAATCTCCAATTCGGAAACCTATTTGATATAAAAATTAAAGATCATAAACAATTAAGTTCCTGCTTAACTAGATTCATAGATTATATTTAACACCATCAAACTTACAAGAAGCATTACTAGCACCACCCTTTGGAGCCACCTGTGCTACGATTTGGTGATTACCAATAACCTCGCCACCTAAATTATTCAACGAACGCGCAAGCCGCCTTATATGACTCAAACGCAACCACTTTGGGAAATTAGCCGATTTAGAAGCTACAGCCTCCAAACCTGTAACACATTTCACACAGCGTGACAAACTTTTCAGTCTCCAACAACTTTGGACATGCGAAATGACAATGCAGTTATACAAACACGCTTACATTCGGAGTGCTGCAGAGCAGACGTTCCGCGGTTGTTTTTTCGAGCTGAGTAACTTCCCAAACGTCACTGTTCCCTCCTGATGCTCCCGCTTCATGTTCATTGCTAATTTGCTGTGATGGGAAATCCCCTGCTTTAGCATTTTCAACTCTCAGTCGTCCCTTACGCGACGTCGTTGCCGCTCTTGTTCTGAAATCCACAAGAAAACCAAATCTTCACGATTCATTTTTACCCCTCAATTATTTTCCATAATTTTTCTCCGTTTAATATGAATGACAATTAAACTATAAACCTAAAGTTCTACCTTGAGTGAAACTGATATGTGTGCGAGAAAAGCGTTGTGAGGGAGTACCCGGAGTTTCATCGTGATCAGAATTCAGAAAGCAGCAATTCATGCATTTGATTTTATCAGGCATGGAGTTCGAATCACAGTGCGGGTGATTTTATCATATAGCTTTTGTGGTTACGGAATGGTTACTCATTTTCGGGAATTCAGTGTTCAAAATCCCTCTAGCCTAAAACAATTGACAATGCATGGAGTAGCTTAACTACATCACATAATCTCGATTCTCAGGTGTGACGACGAGACTCAAGTCAAACACATTGAGTGACGTCCAGCTCCTAATAAGCACGTGGATCAACTTTTCGATGTGCTATACAGACAAGCAGCTTCGTCCTTTCCAAGTTTTAAAAGCCTTGTAGGGAATTACCTAACATCTCACTTGAGGTCAGCACTGCTCCTGAGTTTAACTACTGAGATATTGAACTACAACTCAAGATAAAGGTACTTTTTGTTTGGTGAAAAGCCGAAGACAAAAAGGGTAAAACTGCAGTAAAAGTGAGAGCTATTCTCTTTCTTTGCAAGGCCGACATTTTTACATCACCGAATTTCGAGATTCAGGTTTGGGACTACAACTAGGAACTCTTCCTACCAAAATTTACACAATCAGTCTTTCATGCTCTAAGCGTCATAAAACAACACGAAATTAGAAATTTTACAGGTTTTGCAGTCACCCTCTGGTTCACCTCCATGCAGAAGACGTTGCCATAGCTCTTTGCATCCAACTAAGGTAGAGAGCCCCATTTGCCTCTTGAACTCTAAAATTCCCGTGATATTCCTTCAACAGAACCCTGATAGCCTCCGTCACTTTAGGACTCAGCGGGTATGGAGTAAATCCATCCATCGTTAGCCTTGACCTCCACTTCCCGAAAGGTTCATGGCGTTCCACCCTCTCGGCTCCTTCACAAGCAACCATGTTCACGATGTCTCTAGCCACACAGTGCATCTCTGCGCTGATCCGCTGTTTGTCATCTCTTGGGCAAGCTACGTCAATTGATTCAAACATTGCTGTATAATAATCTACCATTTCAACAAACCTTGAGAAGAATGGGGAAGTGTTGGTGTTGGATTCTTGTTCCACAAGTGTCATAACTTTGGGCGATAAACTCTTAACCAGCCTTAACAAACGATCTCTGTGATTTTCAGTGCTCACACTCTCATCTGGCATGTGGTGCAACACGTATGGAAAATTAACGGCTATGGCTTCACCAGGTAGAATCCTGAGATTATGAAGTTCAACCTCAGAACCACACATGGCGGCAGCATTAAACTCAAATGGCACGTTGCATGATGCAGCAAGCTCTGAAAGCCTATTACCCACGATATGAAGTCCCCCACCACGAGCATGCTCTGATTGGGTATCATCAACGCCTGTGATTCGGATACGTGGTGGGCCACCAGGCTGACGAGCTAGATCTTGGATGAGGGGAATCCACTGGCTGCCCTGTGCAATCTGAAAATCAATTATGTGGATTCTTGGCTCATTCTCCAACGCTTCCCGAATGACAACGTTTGCAGACATGTAAGCAAACCTCCAATATGGGCAGATCTTATAGAGGACAGACATGTATGACATAAGTTGCGAGCTCGTTGGAACTTCACATTTTAGGGTTTTGTAGATCGAACTCCCTGATCTTTCCAACCTTGCTCTGAGACCTTCCAACATGTAAGCCCCCAGTCTTTGCATTGGCTCCCCAGAGACTGACACCATTTGCCCCAAAACTTCCATCAAGCATATTGCATTGTCTAATTCGTTTTCGGATATCGCACGTGCACAGTCAATGAGAACATCTTTTAGGTTTAACTTAGGTATCGTTTCGGCTATTTGACTCTGGCTCCACCTTGCCATACCACTCCTGTGAGAACAAAAGTGGCTGTCAACAATATCCGAATCAGGTCCTAGCAATGAAACTTCCATTTCCCTGAGCTTGTACTTGAAGTCATCATCCACAATTATGGAGCACCCACTTATTGGTGATCCATAATTGTTGCCAGAGGAATGGTGCTGATCAGAAAAGCACGAGTGAGAACCTTGCGGTGAAAATGGACTCCTGTTAGACAAGCCACTAATAGCAGATGGGGAATCGCAGGGTAGAAAGTCAGTGGATGGAGATGATTCCAGGGTAAAGAACTGCTCCTTGTCATCCTTGTCGGTTTGAAAGGAAAGATTGTTTCCTTGGCTACCAGTATCCGGATACATGCTGTTTTCCAAAATTTGGAAACCACAGCGATCAATCTGCTGCACAGGCTGGTGATACAACGCTATACCTCGGTGTTGCTGAGATGTTTTCATATAAAGAAATGAAATGTTGGACCAATCCAGAGAAGGATTCTCACCTAATATATGTTCCTAAAACTTTACTCGATCGCCCGTCTAATAGATCTTAAACTGAATCTCAATAAAAGTGACAAACTGCTTCAACTGTGGAAGAAAAATCACAAGAGAACCACCAAATCTGCACATAGGAAACAAGTTTATGTTAACCAAACAACCAATAAAAGCGACCTTTACATCAGAAGCTTGATCACAATAAATTTTTATTCTTAGATGAAAGATTAACTTCACGAGAAGCGAGATTGATCACCAATCAGAACCTCACAACAACATAATTGAGTACGCTACAAGCAAAATATGATCCCTTCAAACCACTAAAACAATAAAATTCGCCCCTCTATTTAGAAACTCGGAAAGTCAGAACCTGAAAAGTGAAAACTCACCTACCAAACACGTAACTCCGCCATAGGTAACTTGGGATTCTATATCTTTTATCTACCCAAAGAAGAAAAAGCACTCAGCAGGTGAAACCTAACCAGCACAGCCCCCACTACTCTAATTACCTACTAATTTCTCCTCCAACATCCCCAGACAATAACAGCAAAACGTGTACTTTTTTTAGGAACACGATTGTTGAAACGCGTTTTTCTGTCTAATTATTATTTAATTCCACCTCTCCATCTTTTCTTATGAATTGTAATAAAAGTAACTAATTAATTACCCTAAAAAAAAGGTACTTTAACATAAAAAAAAGTGGCTAAATTCCGGAATTGTTTGATTTCTTCAAATAAGTTGGTCTCAGATCAACAAAAAAATGGCATTAAAACAACATAATTTCACAAATTATTGAACATAAAACAATTCAGACAGACAATAGCGATAAAAACATGGCAAAAAAATATTAATTCCCATATGCAGACGCCAAATTAGAATTCAAATCAGTGAAAACAATCAACCTTTAAAAAAATCCTACAGAAACTCATGTTCCCAGTTCACGAAATCATCCAAAAAAAACAAGGTTAAATCTTTACCTTAAAATCCTCAAAACAACAAGCACCCAAGTCATAACAAACCTTCTTAATCCGAACCCAGGATTAAAAACAAGATATTAATCGAAATTAACGAAAGCTTACCTTAATCGCAGAGCAGACAAGTCAGCTGAATTAGTGAGCTCAGGTCAGCTGGGAATGGTGGGTCGGCAAAACCTTAACTTTCAGATTCCTCTTCTTCAGGAGTCAGGAGTCAGGAGCCAGAGAGCAATCCTTCTGTCATGTCTAGAACTAGAACTATGTGTTGCGACGTAGTAGGTTTTTATAGTTGCACCTGATAAAATGCCACCGCTGTTAGGAGAGAATTACAATGTCGCCCCCTTTGTAATCCCTTTTTGGAAGACAGTAGACACGCATAGGGTTGTGGTCCGAAATGACGAAATTAACCTTATTCCAATGAACGACGTCACGACGTGTGATCAGCAGTCATGACTACTGTCCTTTGTAGACTTTTGGTTAAGAGTCAAAGCGTATTTTAGAGAGGATTTGGGAGAACAACTCCGCGCTTCATTTATTCAATGTGTTGTTGTTGTTCTTCTTCTTTGGTTGGTCTCCATATATAATCCTTGTATACGCGCTTCACCAATTTCATATCGTCATGGGTCAATTATTATGAATGGATTACTCTAGTCCCATCTTATTCTTTCTTTATTTGATAAACTTAAATCATTGATCGAACAAGCGATTGAATCATCTTAAAAATGAGCTTAAGGAAATGATTGTATATAATTTGGTCTCCTTCGTTTGGTCTTGTTGTTAATTATGAATCAACTATATCAACAATTGGAAATTAAACATCTCAAAGACTTAACTTGATTTCAACTATATATGTCAAAAATATAAATGTAAATTAATATGAAGCAAGAAAAATAATTAAGCAAGGGTTTTAGTCCGTCATGCAAGTTGAAGGAAGACAAGAGAGAGAGTATTTTGGATTTTTTTGCTATGTACCAAAGCATAATATGCATTAAAATTTTAAACAGTTAAATTCTTCGTAGCATGGAATGAATAAATTTAGTTATTGCCTTTTTGGCAAACTAAAAACATACATATAACCAAAGGTTAATTAAGAAATAGTTTGTTGTAGTCAAGCATCGGTTAAATCAAAATTCAACCAGCTTAAGTGTTTGACCCTCTCATATAAGGAGGTAGATTGTCTGCCTTCCTATTTGGGTGTCCTTCCCATCCCCTTCTATTTGTGCGGTCACAGTTAAGCCACGTCAACATTTTATATTCTTATTACTTTTTGTCTTATTATCTCTATAAAAAAATAATATAAAATATTGACGTGACTTGACCGTGACCGTACAAAATATGAAGGGATAAGAAGGGCACCCAAATAGGAGGGTAGAAAATCTGCTTCCCTCATATAAAGGGTCACTACTCGGTTCTTTTGTCTATATTAATTGAGACAAGTGGGCTTTATTATTCAAAGAAATAACATATAGGCTGTTTGAGTCCGATATTTGTCTAATATTTGTTTATGTGTGTAAGACGTTTGTGCAAGCTAAGCTTAATTAAAATAACATATATCGCTTAAGGGGAGGGATCCCCATTTTTTGTGAAAAAAATGGAGATTAGGTGTGGGGCCCACTTCACATCAAATTTCAACGATCCGAACCGTCTATTTTGTTAGTCTCGATTCATAGATCATCCTTGCAAAAATTCAATTCAATCGGAAACCATTTGCCTATTTAATTATCAATATCAAATTTCATATTTTCTTATATAACAAAGTATTCGTTCATTTCCTTGAACCCAATTAGATGTCTTAAACATTTCCAATTTAGCTAATATTTTGCAAGGATGATCTATGAATCGAGACTAACAAAATAGACGGTTCGGATCGTTGAAATTAGATGTGAAGTGGGCCCCACACCTAATCCCCATTTTTTTCAAAAAATGGGGATCCCTCCCCTTAAGCCCTCTGTGTGTATATATATATATATATAGTTGGAAAATAAATTCACTGTTGGCACAGTTTAGTAAAGATAGATTAACAATGACCACATTAGTAGCTAAATCTAACAAAATTCATCATTTGATAAAAAAATAAAAAAAAATAAACAATTAACACTTAAATAAATCAGATTGAGCAACAAATATACTCATCATTTAAATGTTTGATAATAACATGCACACAGCTCATTTTCATGCTACATAAAATATCAAAATAAATTATTGTGCGGTACTCAAAAAGTATTAGTGTGATATTTTATAGAAGCTTGTGCGAGTAATGAAGCAAAAACAATGTGTATTTAGTTGCGAGTAATGTTAAGAAGACTAAAATTTTAAATTAAATTTTGTAAATCAAATGGTTTGATAGTTGATGATTAAATTATTACTCGGTACCTATTAACATACTTATTTTATATTGATGATACATTATTTAATTTGCAAATTTAATTTACTTAGTATTACTCTTCGATCACCGAGCTACTGATCACTCGCTCTCAAACTACAAACGGTCAGTCGTTTTGCCGTTGAGTGATACAAAAACCATGTGCGTTTCCAGTTGATTCGCTTAGAGCAACTCCACCCATGGAGCCTTCCCCCCTGACAATGCACTATTGAATCCACCCTTTTGAACAGTAACTGCCTTAAATGAATAGTAACTGACATTAATGAACAGTAATTGCCATTTGCATCTCCACCCTTGGAGCCCTCTCCCCAGGCAATAGGCAATAAAATATTAGTTTTTTTGTTTGTTTAAATAATACAAAATAAAATTATTTGTAAATTCGAATAAGATTTTTTAAATTGTTCTCGTTGCGCCACGTGTCATTTTATAAAAACAAACAATTATTTAGCGATGGATTTCGATAAGATTTTTATCCAATGTCATCGTGTCACGTGTCGTTATTTTTTGAAAATCTTTGACGATAGATTTTAATCAGATTTTAACTCGTTCAAAATTGCGTCACGTGTCATTATCCGAAAAGATAATTATTGGAGATCGATTTCGATAAGATTTTTATCCAATGTCATCGTGCCACGTGTCGTTATCTTTTGAGAATCTTTGATGATAGATTTTGATCAGATTTTAACTTGTTCAAAATTGCGCCACGTGTCATTATCCGAAAATATAATTATTGGAGATCGATTTCGATAAGATTTTTATCCAATACGATCGTGCCACGTGTCATTATCTTTTAAGAATCTATGAGGATAGATTTCGATTAGAGTTTTAACGAATGACGGCATGCCACGTGGCCTCATCTACAATCCGATCCTTTTCTGAATCGTCCATATAATCCACCATCCATTCTCACAAATCTCACACCAATTTTCTCAACATCTCTATCTCATTATTCATAATTTCTGCTTCTTCTTCACCATCGATCCTTACAATGTCTTCTTCTTCTTCATCAAGGATGATGTGGGAAATCGATCAGCAAGAGGAGGAATTGTTTAACCAATCTGAAGGAATGTTCAACCTTCAGATAGCCGAAAATGAGATGGAAGAGGATAAGGAGCGTAGAATGAGAGATGATGAAACAAGAATGGCCCGAGCCTCACATTCCCATCGAGTCATCCAGACTGTTGCTCAGATATGCAGGCCTAACCGTTCAAGAAACATTGATAGAAGCAGGCAACGACGGGGTGAAGAGCTGTTGGACGATTACTTTATCCATAACAGTGCATTTCCTGATACGTACTTCAGACGCCGTTTTAGAATGGAACGACATTTGTTCAACAGAATCATGACTGATGTTTGCAACCATGATTCTTACTTTGTGCAAAAGAAGGATGCTTGTGGTGTTATGGGTCTCCTGCCTGAGCAAAAAATCACTGCTGCGTTGCGGATGCTTGCGTATGGAGCATCTGCAGACCAAGTGGATGAGATAACGAGGATGGGGAAATTAACCATTCTTGAGGCCCTGATGAGGTTTTGCGGAGCAGTCGAATCTTTGTACACCGCAGAGTACCTCCGAAAACCTACTCGCTGGGACTTGCAAAGGCTTCTGAAGAAGGGCGAGATGTGAGGTTTTCCTGGGATGATAGGAAGCATCGATTGTATGCACTGGACGTGGAAAAACTGTCCAAGTGCATGGCAAGGCGCATATGGGGACAGAAAAGGATCAAAATCTATCATTTTGTCAGCCTCATATTTCGCCAATTCCCGCGCCAACGTCAATTCACCTTGACGAGCAAGTTCTTGCATGTACTTTCCATAATCATTCTTGGAAGCACTCCCTTTCCTATTTGAAGCCTTCTTACCTAGAGGCCTAATTGGATAATGGGTCGACCCCGACGCTTGTTCAGGAATGGGCGTTTCAGGCACTTCTTCTCCATCTTCTTCATCAACATGGGAGCCATGATCGGGTGTAGAGTGTGGAGGGGTGCTGTGTACAAAGGTGCTGTGTAGAGGGATGTTGTTCATGCATACTTCTGGACCAACATGTACAACTTTGAATTTAGGACAATCTTTAACAATATTCCAACATTCCCACCGGGTGAATGATTTGTTTCTTGATTTGATTTTGGCACCATACCATGCTTGTGCTTGAAGTTGCTACAAATGAATAATAATGAAATTATTAGGTAACAAATAAATAATACAAACAAATGAATAATAATGAAATTATTAGGTAACAAATAAATAATACAAACAAATAATAATAATGAAATTATTAGGTAACAAATAAATAATACAAATAAATAATAATAATGAAATTATTAGGTCACAAATAAATAATACAAACAAATAATAAAAATGAAATTATTAGGTCACAAATAAATAATACAAACAAATGAATAATAATGAAATTATTAGGTAACAAATAAATAATACAAACAAATAATAATAATGAAATTATTAGGTTACAAATAAATAATACAAACAAATAATAAAAATGAAATTATTAGGTCACAAATAAATAATACAAACAAATGAATAATAATGAAATTATTAGGTAACAAATAAATAATACAAACAAATAATAATAATGAAATTATTAGGTAACAAATAAATAATACAAACAAATAATAATAATGAAATTATTAGGTCACAAATAAATAATACAAACAAATAATAAAAATGAAATTATTAGGTCACAAATAAATAATACAAACAAATGAATAATAATGAAATTATTAGGTAACAAATAAATAATACAAACAAATAATAATAATGAAATTATTAGGTAACAAATAAATAATACAAACAAATAATAATAATGAAATTATTAGGTAACAAATAAATAATACAAACAAATAATAATAATGAAATTATTAGGTCACAAATAAATAATACAAACAAATAATAAAAATGAAATTATTAGGTCACAAATAAATAATACAAACAAATGAATAATAATGAAATTATTAGGTAACAAATAAATAATACAAACAAATAATAATAATGAAATTATTAGGTTACAAATAAATAATACAAACAAATAATAATAATGAAATTATTAGGTCACAAACAAATAATAAAAATGAAACAAAAAAATTAGGTAACAAATAAATGAAACAAAAAAATAATTATAATCAAATTAGGTAACAAAATAATAATACAAACAAATAATTATAATATATTCTTACCTCATCCGCATAATTTGCCCCACTTCGAACATTATTACTAGCTTGTGTCAAGGCATCTCTCCACGTAGTAAAGGAATGACTAAGTATTTTCCAACGACTGGATATCGATTCTTTGGTTCTTTTCCCACCCATTTGCTCAAGAAATTTACCATGAATTAAACTCCACATTTCTCGCAATTGCATCTCATTACCCGTAAGGGAATTATGAGTAACTTCAACCCAGCTAGTGCACAACGCAACATCTTCAAGAAGCGACCAATTCGAACCTGCATCAGTAGTCATTTTGTGGAAAAAAATTGGATTGAAACTTTGAGAGAAAGATAGGAATTTGATTGAAAGTAGTTGAGAAAATATGAAATTGTGGTGTAAGGTAGATGGAGAAGAAGTGGTATTTATAGAAAAGTGAAAACAATTTTTTACAAATTTTTTTTCAGATTTTTTACAATTTTTTTCGGATTTTTTTAAAATTTTTATTTAAATAATTAATCTCTGCCGTTGGATTTAAAAAAATTTGAATTCCAACACACCAGATTGTGCCACGTGTCACAACGGTAATTTTTCTAAATTTTAAAACCATTTTTTTTATTTTATAAAGCATATTAATATCAATCGTTGATCTCAGATCGAACGGTTGATATAAAATCAACTTTTTTTTTTTATTACCGTTGCAAATCGGACGGCTCTTATGAAATAGCCGTTGGGATCGAACGGACCGTGGGAAGCCACGTGGCTTCCCAACGGTCACTGACGCCTCCCACTTACGCCTGTTAACCTGTCGGGCGACGCGCCCCCACTCGCGAGTGAGGGGCACGCGCCTGACACAAAAAAAATAAATAAAAGGGCCGGACCCAGCCCTTGCGTCACGCTGATGTCACTGGGCTCGGGCCACAGGCCTGTCGATTTTCCACGGACCTTGAGCTCGGGCTCCCACCCTCACTCGGACCCTTCAACGCTGGACTTGGATCGACCGGCCCTCGGGCTCCCACATGGGGCCTGTTCCCCGTGCAACTCCAATGGCTGGACTTGCTCTTAAACTTGCATGGTACGGATTGGAAAAATTTTGGACTCGAGAACCTCGGGACAGAAGTGGAAAATGGTATTCTCGTAATATAGTGGGCGGAGAAGGGTCTTCTTGTAAGCACGGTTTTGCCTGGAGGCTGCCACGCGGCCACGCCTCACGTTCGTGGAACTTCCCCCATACGGTACCTTCACTCATTATTATATTTCTGTTTAAAGCCTTCAACCAACGTTTTTCAAACTCCAAAATTTGAAATTATAAAAATGCGATGACATGGAAATCAGCGCCTTCTTCGTTCCAACGAACGAAAGATGTGGTTCTAAATGTGGGAAAAGATGCTCGCCGGATCATATTTCTAGAGATTCTAAATATTTTGTGACATACATTTTAGGATCAGTTTTCTTTAAATATTATTTATATTTAATTTTTAAATTTTAATTTTAAAATGATTTCTGATAGCACGATGTACGATGAATGGTTCGGATCACGGAATCTCTAAGATCTTCAGGTAAAAGATTCGGTGGGAATCCTTTTCCCTAAATGTGAAGCCTCCAAAACCCTAATTATAATTTTTCAAGAAAAACAAATTAAATACACAATTAGGCTTGGATTTTCTTAATGCTTGCAAGTCTTGACTCTTGTATATATAAATAATTCAAATTTAATTAATTTGGAACACAAAAATAACCCTAGACAGGGCTGAAACTAGCCAATTAGACATATGCAGCAGCAAAAAAAAAAAAAGTGATTAAATCAAACTAATTAAGAAAAAACAAAAGCAAGTATACTCGTCAAGATAATGGTTTAATTTTTATCGAACCCAGTTGATGAACCTATATGATTAGGAATATTTATATAAGAATACCTAATTATGGGAGTTGCATAAAATATTCACAACTTGCATTCTTCATGAAATAATATGAGAATATATATAGGTACATGGTATTGGTAGTTTAAAAAATCCATTATGCATGGCTTTTAAGCGCATTTTTATTTTTAATTATTTAAAGTTTGGAATGCACACTATTTTTTTTTTTAATTCTCAATAACATATATATCCCTATGTAAATGTCGTCTATACATAACTTTTCAAACTTCTCAATGAATAATCATTTCAAGCTTAATCAACTACCTTTATGTGAGAATATGTGAATGCTAAAAATACGTCAATGTTACAAATCCACTTATGTTATCACACTTAATATTTTTGCAGAATATAATTCTATTATATCCTCATATATACTAGGATAATACGTAGATCCTGAACGTTCAAAGTCCAGTATATTGATTGTTCTATGCGGCCCAACTAGATAATTAATTAACGACACTTATTCATCATTTAACTCTCTAACCAAATGTCTTATTCTCTCCCCCATCAACCACTTGCACCACCGTCCACTCCCACCAGCCAAACGTCCTTCATTGGAGTTCTTCTCAAACCTTGAATCGGACCATTCATACCTAATTAATTACAAATTATCCGTTGACAACATCCACGTCTCTTCCTCTTGTCTCTCTCTTCCGTCGACCCCGTCCTCAATCTACCCTCTTTTTGGTGACGCAACCATGGCAACAAGGAGAGGAAGGTGGCGCGAGTTGTGGCCAGTGACAGTGAGTGGGTAGGTGCAAAGGTCCTTCCATGGCGGAGGAATTTTGTTCTACATAAATAATAACATGTGCTTCGATAACTTTTCCAAACTAGTACATAATTCGCATGGTAATGAACATCATATACTCCAATGAAATCTTAGACAAAATTTTTGTGGCGCTCCAAATAGGGTAATGCTAGGCAGACCAAAAGTTTAAACTAAATTTATAAAATAAATGATGTGTCCACAATATAAAATAAATACGTGAATCAACACTTAAGTAATGATTAAATTATTTAGTGTCCATAATATAAACTAAACACGTGAATTAATACTTAAGTAATGATTCAATTATCAACAATCACATTATTTGATTTGCAAATTTAATTTAAATTTTTTGATCTCCTTAACGTTATCCCTCCAAATATCATATAGAAGAGTTGACAGTTTTACTCCATTTGTGTAAATGATTATAATCAGGGGGGACCAATCATTACATCACGTCAAGATTCAAAATTTGGATTTTGAGTCGTAAGAATTAGGATGTGCCAATGACTATGGCCTTCTTTACCCTACCATGTGAATGTGATGATATGCATGCGTACGTACCTACGTGTAACGCGTTTTAAGACAATTGACATAACTGTTTTTTTTTTAATTTTTTTTTTAAAACTATTCTGTTTGTCTAAAAATGTTCATGGTCATTGACAGTACTAGTAGTAGCCAATGCCATATAGAAAAATATCGGCAAATATTCTTTCCTCGTTTGCAAGCTGCTGTTTATATCTGTTCATTATTATTATTTTTTGGTTTATTTAAATTTAATTTAAGATTAAAAAATAAACAACGTTGTGTAAGTTACATACGGAGATAACATAATTGACGAGATTCATTTTAGCTGATAGAAATCATATGCAAGGATTAACATACTAGAATTAATGTGCCATTTAAGATAATCCCACTCAGCTAGCTAACTCTTGCCTTCACTAATAATATAAGAACTGTGTTACCATTCATCGCATAACTCTTCCGGATAAATACTTAAATACAACACATAATTATTCAATCCACAAAAAAAGCACCCAAACTCTAACTTGTTTTGGTCACTCAACGCTCATACAGTCCCGCCCCTAATATTAGTGCTTTATATGAACGTCGGAAGTCGGAACACACAAGACTTCCTCCCTCGCCCCTTATATCTAGTGCTTTATATGAACGTCGGAATACACACAAGACTTTCTCCTTATATAATAATTAAGACCCACACAATTGATAATATTAATATGATAAATGATAAGAATATTCTCTAAAAAAAAAAACTCTTCGTGAACTTTTTATCATCTCAAAATTTAGCATCTATTTCCGTGCCAAAATTATGAGACGTTTATAGAGAGTCTTGCTTTTCAAAGAATTCTCCTTAGCACTTTGATATTCTAATAGTAGAGCTGATGTTGCAAATAAGATGACATAAAGAGCATCAAGGATCTAATTAGCGCTTTAATGTTGTTCACACGAGGTGGTACATCTAGGAGTGGTTCGGTATGGGATACCGATTCCCAAACCGAAATTTTCGGTATTCCTAATTTCAATACCGATCCCAAACCAAAATTTCGGGAATCCCAAAATAGTTTCGGTATTTTGGGACAATCGAGAATTCTGAAATATTTTTGGGCTTTTGGTGATTCTGTATTACCAATTCCCATAGCTGTTATATTTTCACTGAAATAATCAGGTACATACTTCAAACATTATTGTGCTTCTTGTTTTCCTTCGTTTCGTGATTGTTCTTCCATTACTAGTTTCAACTTCATACTCCCGATGAGTTACCTAGCATGAAGTTGAGGGGGTAGAAGGAATAATGCATGAATTGATCAAACGATATCGGTAGGCAACATTAAACTCTTAAACAACCACCAGTGCAACCGCGGATAAGCTTTATATGATATTTGTTTATGCACAAAATCGGTGAGGACTTTGGTACAACAGAAAGTGTTAAGTTTGTGACCTTCGCTAGCTTGCTCCGGTCACTAGTGTGGATAAATATGTAAATGGATAACAGGGAAGCAAACACAAGATGTACGTAGTTCACCCAGATTGGCTACGTCCACGGAGTAGAGGAGTTCTCATTAATTGTGAAGGGTTTACATAAGTACATAGGTTCAAGCTCTCCTTAGTGAGTACAAGTGAATGATTTAGTACAAATGATATATAGAAAATATTGTAGGAGAATGATCTCATTTTATAGAAGAGTTTCTAGCTTTGTTATGACATTGACACGTGTCATATTGTGATTGACTTCTGATGTTGACACGTGTCGCGCTGTGATTGGTTTCTGATGTTGACACGTGTCGCATTATGATTGGCATCTTGGTTGAAGGGAAACTCTTATGGGTCATTGACGGTATAACGTTGACCGGTGCTCAGTAGTTTCGGGATTGGTCAAGTATGGTACAAACAGTGCTCCCCTAAGTTCCCGAGTGAGGGAAGCTCATCGGTTGGGGACTTGCAAGATCCAAGCGGCTGAGTAATAACGAAACTTCTAAGTACTGAAGTGTGGTATCGTCTTCACTTACCTTATCTGTCTCATAGGTAGATGTGGCATCTTTTCTGAAAGTACTCTTCCTCCATCCAGGGGTGGTATCTTTAACCGGTGTAGATACACAAGGTAATGTATCAATTTCATTTGAAGCTTACTTGTAGTTTCAGGCTTGGTCAAGCATGATACAAACCATGTAGTAGGAGTCCCCCAAGTTGCCGAGCTAGGAGATATGCTGAAAAAGGTGACAGACAAGGTAAGCAATCAGAGCTCCAAGCAATCAGTCCCGGATCAGAAGTTTGATTTTGAGTTCCGGCGGATTGTTCTCATTCTCCCTATCTTGCAGGCAGCATAAAGGATAAAGAGAAGAAAAATGAGAATAGATGATATGAGATATTTTTGCTTTTGAAGAAGTAACTTTCCACAGGCTTATTCTTAAACTGGGCTGGAGGGTTTTCTGGTTTCCTCCAGAGTATAAGGCCTACTCAATAATTTGATGGTCAAAACAAGTCCATCAAATCTAGAGTACATTCGACCCTGATGATATGAGATACTTTTGTTGTTGACAAAGTAGTGGATGTATTGACACGTGTTCTGTTACGATTGTCTCCACATGCTTTCTTGTATCATTCTCACTTGCCCTATCTGTTTCCTCAGGCAGATGTGGTATCTTCTCTGGAAGCATAAGATGTTGAAGATGAGTACTTGAGAGCAATGTCAGGTAAATAATCAGGGAAGAGGTTCCAGGCAGTCAGTTCCTGACTGGAAGCTTGATTCCAAGTGCTGACTGATTGCTCTCTTTCTCCTTATCTTGCAGGTAAGAACAAGGCCAAATGAAAAGACAGGGAAAAAGCATGATATGGGATACTCTTGCTTTTAACCCTGATGATATAAGATACTCTTGCTCTGGTGTGGCTGGTTTGCATAGGTATTATTGGGGGAAGAAGAAAGCTGAGTATTTCGAGAGGCTTCGTTGGGAGTGCCCTCTCATATATGAGGAAGGGTTGAGAATTTTTACAAGTCTGCCTGTCCGTTAAGGATGGAGGTCGACATATATAGGAGTCTCCCTAACAACAAGTAGTAATGATATTCCTTTACCCTTCTTGGTCATAGCAATGTAGTGGGAGCTGTAAGCTTCATGTGTTTTAACTTTGTCAGAACACTTTGAAAAAATGGTATGTGGTATCTGAAAAGCCGATGTTGCGTGTGAAGATTGCAGACAAGCTTTATCCAAGGAAATCTGGCTCTCGAAGTTCGGAGAGCAGTGCTTCTTTGATTTTTGAACAAGCAATCCTGTCAGGGATATGGCTCTTGAGATTCGGAGAACGGTGCCTCTTCGATTTTTGAGATAGCGATCCTGTTGGGAGTCTGACTCTTAAGATTTGGAAAGCGGTGTCTCTTCGATCTTTGAGAAAGTAATCCTATTGGGAGTCTGGCTCTCGAGATTCGGAAGGCGATGCCTCTTCGATTTTTGAGCAAGTAATCCTGTTGGGAGTCTGGCTCTCGAGATTCGGAGAGCGGTGTCTGTTCGATTTTTGAGAAAGTAATCCTGTTGGGAGTCTGGCTCTCGAGATTCGGAGAGCAGCGTCTCTTCAATTTTTGAGAAAGTAATCATGTTGGGAGTCTGGCTCTCGAGATTCGGAGGGCGATGCCTCTTCGATTTTTGAGCACGTAATCCTGTTAAGAGTCCGGCTCTCGAGATTCGGAGAGCGGTGCCTCTTCGATTTTTGAGCAAGTAATCTTGTTGGGAGTGTTTTCTCAAATGTGAGTAAAGGTTGGGCATTTTTGCCAGTCTACCTTGCCACGGAGCACAGAGGTTGACACACATTAGGACTTTCTAGTTATCAAGCGGTGGTGCTGTTCCTTTACCCTTGTGGGTAATAGTAGGGTAGCTGGACCTTCAAAATTTATGTGCCTAAACTTGTCAGAGATCTTTGGCAAAATTATATGTGGTACCCGTTGAGCTGATGTTGCGTGTGTAAAATGGTGCCTCTTCGGAATTCGAAGAGTGGTGCCTCTTCGATTTTTGAACCAACGGCCCTGTTGCCCTTTATTTTATAAGGGCACCAATCATGTGCAAGAAGTACATTCAGAGAATTATTGCTTGTAGGAATTTTTCCCTTACTTCAGAGATTTATTGCACCTCATTTCTCCTTCATTATTTATGAGAATGTCTGGCCCATCTGACCGTCGTTTTGACTTGAACTTTGGTGAAGAGGTAGCCATACATTCTCAAGACAATATATGGCGCTCATCCTTCTTATCTCCTACTGGTCCTCTTATCGTTGGGGACTCTGTGATGAAGAATGATATAACCGCTACGGTGGTGGCCAGGAACCTTCTCACTCCCAAAGATAACAGATTACTTTCCAAACGGTCTGATGAGTTTGTTGTTAAGGATTTTCTGGCTCTCAATGTTCAGTGTGCAAGTTCTGTATCTAATATGGCTCAACACCTATTTGCTCGAACCCGCCAAGTTGAATCATTGGCAGCTGAAGTGATAAGTCTCAAACAGGATATCAGAGGGCTCAAGCATGAAAATAAACAGTTGCACAGACTCGCACATGACTATGCTACAAACATGAAGAGGAAGCTCGACCAGCTGCAGGAATCTGATGGTCAGATTTTACTTGATCATCAGAGGTTTGTGGGTTTGTTCCAAATGCATTTATTGCCTTCGTCTTCTGGGGCTGTATTGCGTAATGAAGCTCCAAATGATCAACCTTCGGTGTCTCCTCCTTCTGGGGTTCTGCCTAGTTCTGAGGCTCCGAATAATCACCCTCTGGTGCCTCATCTTTCTGGGGCTCTGCCAACTGCTGAGACTTCTCCTGAGCAACCTTTGTGAATGCTCCCTCTTGTTTGTTTATTTTGATTCATGTATATGTACATATTTGTAACTTATCAGAGATATCAATAAATAAGCTTTACTTCATTTCAACGTATTGTGTTAAATACACCAAAGCCTTCTTCACTAAGTTCTTTGAATTTTTTCTTTTGTTGAAACTTGTATGTTGAATCTTTGTGAGTTAAGCATGTAAGTTGAGGTAGTGCTCACTTAATTTCCCGAGTGAGGAAAACTTCTCATTTGGAGACTTGAAAAATCCAAGTCACTGAGTGGTCGTGAGACTTCCGAGTATCAAGGCGCAGTAGCATATGGTAAGAGTCCCCCAAGTCTCCGGTCGAGGGAGTTGACGAATAAAGCATTTTCTTTCTAAGTGGTAGCCCAAAACTCCTTCTTCATATATATTTGTTATGAAAGTTGTTAGGCCCAAAGAAGATGAGGCGTAGGAATTTTTTTTATTTTTTTGAATTTTTGAATTTTCAAATTTCCGAATTTTTGAATTTTCGAATTTCCGAAAAAAAAAATATATATTTATATTTTAAAGCTTTGTAGGTGAAACTTTGAGGTTGAAGCTTTGTTGGGCACCATGAATTGATTTTGCTTCACACTATCTTGATCAAGATAGTGTGAAGCTTTTGTAGGTGAAGCTTTTGTGTTGAACCTTTGTGGGTGAAGCTTTTGTGGGTCAAGCTTTTGTGTGTGAAGCTTTTGTAGGTCAAGCTTTTGTGTGTGAAGCTTTTGTAGGTCAAGCTTTTGTGGGTGAAGTTTTTGTGGGTGAAGCTTTTGTGTTGAAGCTTTTGTGGGTGAAGCTTTGTAGGTGAAGCTTTGGAGTTGAAGCTTTTGTTGGGTACCATGAATTGATTTTGCTTCACACTATCTTGATTTTGTAGTTGTCCTCCATTGATGAAACTTTTGTTGGTGAAGCTTTTGTGTTGAAGCTTTTATGGGTGAAGCTTTTGTAGGTGAAGCTTTGGAGTTGAGGCTTTGTAGGTGAAGCTTTGGAGTTGAAGTTTTTGTTGGGTACCATGAATTGATTTTGCTTCACACTATCTTGATCAAGATAGTGTGAAACTTCTGAGAATTTGTAATTGTCCTCCATTGATGAAACTTTGTTGGTGAAGCTTTTGTGTTGAAGCTTTTGTAGGTGAAGCTTTGGAGTTGAGGCTTTGTAGGTGAAGCTTTGGAGTTGAAGCTTTTGTTGGGTACCATGAATTGATTTTGCTTCACACTATCTTGATCAAGATAGTATGAAGCTTTTGAGAATTTGTAGTTGTCCTCCATTGATGAAGCTTTGTTGGTGAAGCTTTTGTGTTGAAGCTTTTATGGGTGAAGCTTTTGTGTTGAAGCTTTTGTAGGTGAAGCTTTGGAGTTGAGGCTTTGTAGATGAAGCTTTGAAGTTGAAGCTTTTGTTGGGTACCATGAATTGATTTTGCTTCACACTATCTTGATCAAGATAGTGTGAAGCTTTTGAGAATTTGTAGTTGTCCTCTATTGATGAAGCTTTTGTTGGTGAATCTTTTGTGTTGAAGCTTTTGTTGGGTACCATGAATTTATTTTGCTTCACACTATCTTAATCAGGATAGTGTGAAACTTTTGAGAATTTGTAGTTGTCCTCCATTGATGAAGCTTTGTTGGTGAAGCTTTTGTTTTGAAGCTTTTGTTGGGTACCATGAATTGATTTTGCTTCACACTATCTTGATCAAGATAGTGTGAAGCTTTTGAGAATTTGTAGTTGTCCTCCATTGATGAAGCTTTGTTGGTGAAGCTTTTGTGTTGAAGTTTTGGAGTTGAAGCTTTTGTTGGGTACCATGAATTGATTTTGCTTCACACTATCTTGATCAAGATAGTGTGAAGCTTTTGAGAATTTGTTGTTGTCCTCCATTGATGAAGCTTTGGTTTTGAAGCTTTGTAGGTGTTGTGGGAGAATGATCTCCTTTTATAAAAGAGTTTCTAGCTTTGTTCTGACATTGACACGTGTCATGTTGCGATTGGCTTCTGATGTTGACACGTGTCGTGCTGTGATTGGCTTCTGATGTTGACACGTGTCGCATTGTGATTGGCATCTTGGTTAAAGGGAAACTCTTATGGGTCATTGACGGTATAACGTTGACCGGTGTTCAGTAGTTTCAGGATTGGTCAAGTATGGTACAAACAATATTTTCTTTTTTAGTATTGAGATGCAATTATAAGTTTATAACCTATAGAACAGAGTTGTTTTACCATTTAAGAATACACTAGAAGGCAAATCTATTACATAAGTTATACCTTTTTGTGATTATGTGGAATACTCATTACACTTCTGGTGTTTATGTTCTCTACTTTCTTCAACAACTTTGACACTGGTGTTTGTGTTACTTCCAGTAAAGGTGACTCCTATCAATGAAATAGAATGACACATAACACATATCATAATCCTTCATATCTTTATGTTGCAGGGATGAAAAATAAAGTAACATGATTTTTTCATTATTGTGCCAACATGATATATATATATATATATTATTATATGTGTGTATATATATATAAAATAATTAAAAATATATATTTCGGTTCGGTATGGGAATACCGAAATATTGGAAAGACAATCTCGATTCCCATACCGAAATTTTGGTATTTTTTCGGGATAGCATACCCAAAATTTTGGGAAAATCGGTTTGGGACATTTTTGGTTTGGGATCGGTATTTTTTCGGTTTGGTTTGGGATTTTTGGGAAAATTTTCCACCCTTGGTATATCATATGTTTCTATATAAATGGTGAGTTATGTGTGTTAAAAGCTTAATAACTTAAAAATTAAAATTTTCTATCACTTACATAAAAACACGTGATGTACCATTTGTATTCATGTCACAACTAAAAATTTATTGTTTTAAAATGGAATTTTACCCCACCCCACCCCATCCCACGTAATTGATCTCATAGCTAGGTCATATCATAGGTGGTGTTAATTTGTGGGGAAGTGAGATGTGCTAAATGATGATGATAAGGATCGATCGATGTTGATTATAAAGCTTAAAGGAGAATCTTGGAGTTTGGTTTGCTTTCCTTTCCTTCCAAAGAAAAAGCTGGATCTGTTTTATAATTATTATGTGACATATATGGCTTACATTGCACCCACTTTCTTATCTTATTACATCACCATTTCATTACATTACAAGAAAGTAAGTGCCGGTCAAAGTTGATTTTCGATCAATGATATGATGATATCATCCCACGTGATTATCTCCACCGCTTCACCAAGAAAATAACTTGGAGAATCAGACGGACATGAACAACTTTAATAGCTTATACCCGATACAGTCGGTAATATATATATATATATATCTCATTCTAATCTTTATATACATAAATGCTAAGGAAATTCTAATGATTTTTTTTATAGAATCTTACCCTTCATAGTTTAACGTTTATTTTTATATTAATATTATTAAATATTGAACCAAAAATATTGAGTTCTAATTTGGAAAGGGTCTCTTAAAATTTCTCTCCTTCATATATATATATATATATATTGTTGCTGATACATTTCAGTCATTAATAGCTCTTATAGTGACATAAATTCTATAACTCGCTTTCCCATATCACAATCACTAAAACTAGACTTACAATAAAAAATTAATTATAATTTTTCTTGTTACGACATATTAACTTACAACAAGAAATATGAATTGAAATCATTTTAATTCTTGAGTTTCTTACATTGTTAAAATATGTGTACACAAATAATTTCACTTCTTACCTTTTTGATGTGTTTACAAACACACATGAAATTAGAAAAGTACAAATTTCTCCTTAAAATTCATAATCAAATACTTAAAGATCAACCAGGAGCTAATTGATCCTAGTTGATTCGCTAAACTTGTTTATATTACTTGTCATATTTCTAAGTTCTCCGAATCATTTCTTCTCCAATTTGTGTTGAATACAAATATTCTTAGAGTATACAAAAAAGAGACATATATTATGGTGCACAATGTTTATCTTCTCCGGTGTTGGATGGTTGGACGAACCTTCCATGTGTTCAAAGAATAGTTGCACCTAAAATTGAGAATCCTACCATTGATACCGGTGACCGTACAATACAACTCAGAGACGACCAAGAACAAAATCGAAAGTAAACGCACGAGACGACGAGATGAAATTAATGAGGTTGATGTCTTCTCTATTCTATTTCAGTATTTCTCTATCCTGTATAATATATGCGAATTAAATTTCCGATATTGCTGTTTGTGTGTCATTGTTACATATATAATGCCAAATACTTATCACGTTTACGACTTTACACCCACCACCAACAATAATATAATATACATATTAAATTTCAAATCAACAACGTCACATGAATGGGGCCACACATGTCATCATCGACGTCAGGTAATTGCCCTAGGGACCACCAGTTGGGGAAGAGATCCATTCGGATCTCTCTCACCAAGTGTTAGGGATCTGGAGAGGGAGATGTGGACCTTTAAAATTTGATTAAACGACTACAATTATTATAATTTTTAGATAGACCTTCTGTTTGTAGCCATTGGATCAAATTTTAATGGCCCGGATCTCCGAATCCCTAGAATTTGGTGGAAGAGATCCCCTCGGAGGGGATCTCTTCCCAACCAGTTCAACTTAACTATATGCATGTTTGAGAGATTAATTATTTGATTGATTAATATTTATTATGATTAAGAAAGAAAATGAAAAAAAAAAAAAAAACTCGTTGGCATTGGCTTATTGGGAAGAAAAAACAAGGTATGTCAAAGTTATAGATTGAGATCCTTCCGAATTTTTGTGTTAACAATGCGCCTAGGGATTAATTATTTATTATGATTAAGAAAGAAAATGAAAAGAAACTCTTTGGTATTGGCTTATTGGGAAGAAAAAAAAGGTATGTCTAATTTATGGATTGAGATATTTCCGAATTTTTGTGTTAATAGTGCGCCTTATACAAATTCAAAAATTTGAAAGGCCCGTACTCTCTCTCTCTCTTGAACTGTTCGAATCTCTTAGTCTACGAATTTCAGACACAGAGATTCAGAGTCAATCAAAATCCCAAAATTATAATGAACATATAAATAAAATGAGAATCAAAGTACAAACATAAAAAATAAAAATAAAATAAAAAAAAGTCGAGAAGAATAAAAAAGTGTGCGCATCACGATCAACATTCAACAAGGAGTGATTATGTCTCGTAGATTAAGAATTTGTCCAATCTCAAAGTGGTCGTGACTCGTGAGGCACTCAAGCAACCTTCGGAAAAGGGAATTGGGTCCTCGTCTGAAGCAAAATGCAAATATGTCATCTAATTTAAAGGCAGGAGATTACCCTTTTGTAATTTGCAATCTTGTGCGTTAGTCGGTGGAGCATATCTTTACTTTGCGCAAAAGGACGATACAGGAATTAAGCAAAGCAAGGCCGAAAGCCTTTTAAAAGGACCAACTCCGCCCTGCCTTGCCTGGTGCGGGTACTGCTGGGAGGTGGGATGAGATCAGCATTATCTTAAATCACAATTTATAATAATAATAATTAAGAAAATAAGACAGTGACATATCAAATAAAATAATGATTAATCAAATTAACTAAGTGGCAATTATAAACTCTTAATTTACATGATTATTCAATTCAACATGCAGCCATATGCTTTGAATTTGATGCCTTGAACGTGAAGGTTGAATCCTTCAAGGTTGGATTGGATGGATGGATGGATAAGTGCCGCCCACCGGATCCGAGGTGGGTCCAGACTCCCGCAGCGTTTCAAAACACAATTGAATTGAGATTTGAAATATCAAATTTTCTTGGGGAAGTCTCAAAACATCACAATTCCGTAATTTAATTTAAGATCGAGTCAAGGGAGAATAACGCGAAAATAAATCAAATTGCTAATTTTTCATTTGGCGGATTGCGTAAGGAGTTTGAACAATGATTCATCTCTAATTCTTAATTCGAATCATCAGCGGAGAAGACTGTCGACTTGACTCCTCCCGCTGGTGGTGAGAGTGGCGGAAAAAGGAAAATAAAAACTGGATATGGAGGCGGAGGAGCCATCGAGTGACTGACCTTACGTTGCAGGTGATGATAATGATTTGTTAAATGATGATGGAGGAGGAGGAGGAGGAGGAGGCGGAGCCCTAGGGTTACCATTGGTGGTGGGACGGCGGGTGAGAGCTCTGTTCACCACACTGCCACTCGTGTCCCTACTGAAAACTTCGGCTGTTACACTCAAAAACGTTAATTCTTTGAGGTTTGAACTCAAGGTTGCCAGAAAACCCAAAATCACTGCTTCTTCAGGTGACCAACTTGATGAATCTGAACCCCAAGGAGCTGCTACATACCCAACTGAATGCAACAAAGGTGCCTTAAAAACCTACCTATAATTGTGAGTGAGGTGCTTAAAAAAAAAGAACCCATGAAAAAAAGCTGTGAGGGTTTTAGGTGTTTGGTAAACTGAAAAAAAAAAGCTTATTTTGGAAGTTGCTGTGAGAATAAGCTAAAATCAAAGGAAAAAGCTGAAGCTGCTATTTGTAGCTTTGGATAACTGGTTTTTTTTCAAAGCACACAGAGCTATAGTGCTCCTTTAATGAAAAGACCCACTATCAGATTGCTTTTTTTTCCAAAAGCACTTTTACAAAAAAGTTTACCAAACACTCTGCTGATTTATTTCACAGCCGCTTATTCTCCCAGCACAACCACTTATTCTCACAGCAGTTTTTTTTCAAAGCACAGCAATACCAAACCAACCCTAACTTGCAAGCCTTATCTCTATTTTTCTTTCGTTTTGCATAAATTCGATGGTGTGTAAAAGTGTTTGTATTTTTGACTTTACAAAAAGCATAATCTCCACCATTGATATTAACTTCGTACAAAGTCAGCTAAACACACTTATTTTGTACACATTTTATCAACACAAATAATTACAGGTGACAAATCAAAGAAAAAAGACATATTGTGTGCTACAAGTTAACAATCGAATAGCAATATCTGCATTACAAACGACGGCCTAACTTGTTATCATTAATCTTCAACACTTCACATGCCTCTCAAACTAAAAGATATCCCGAAACAAACTTTACATGAATATATAGAATAATCCACAAGCTCCAAAGAGTAGATTTTTCAAGAAAGGGTAAACTAGCGAATGTTATTGCATAAAACAACCCCAAATGAGCTGGTCATTTCCCCCTCCCCCTCTTCCCCCATAAAAGCTCACTGCATATGTTATGACACAGCTCATTATCTATCCAAATCAGAAAATCAGGCAGCAATCTTGTGGAGTCCTAACTTTACTCTATAACCCTTAGCAGTTTTGCAAAACCATCCTCACCCTGTTTTCTGCCTCCTCTCGAAGACTAGACATAGGCTCACAAGTTTCATAAACTAAAATCTATATCCATAAGTAAAATCACATAACTAGCACTGTCAGAGTTTGAATGATCTCCACTGAATATGATGTTTTCATTATTGGAAGTTATATCCTTCTGATATGCCAATCACAAAAGCATATCAAGAGACATACTTTCTTACTATACGACCGCTAATATATAAATGTTCAATTCTAGTTTGACAACCATCACCAATTCAAGGCTATCATGAACGAGCAAAAGACATAAATGATCATGCTCCCGAACTTGTATACTACATTGCTGACTAAATGCGAAGTAAAGGGAAGGGAAAGGGATGCGGGGGTTTAGAGTTCCAACCCCTAAAAGATCACCAGTGCATACAATGGTTCACAAGAAGTGCAAACCGGAGTATTTCTAATCAACAATCAAATAAAAGTAAGACAGTTCTGGAAACAACATGCTAAGCTTCACCCAATACAGTATAAGTTCCCATGCTTCTAAATCATAGAGCTAACATCTTGTTAATTGGAACGAATCACAAATAAAATCAACTTGTTCAGAGCTAAAACTGCATCATAATCAACTACTTTGTATAGCATCAGATCAGCAAAAGCAGCATTTTATTCAGTTGTATGACATTTCAACACACACTTAAACGACAGCATTGACATCGAATCCAAAAACCGCAACTTTAGATTTCAGATCAAGTATCACATGAATGAATTCAGCACAAAAAGGACAATCTGATTATTAGAGAGAAACCCTAGAAATGTGGACACTGAATTTGCATTTTCATTTCTTGTAACGAGCTACCTCATCGTCGTTGGGGAAAAAGCCCATGAGGCGTCCCGCCGAGTTCTGATAAGCGTACATGAATCCGCCCATTACCCCAATCAGACCTCCGGTCACCATTGACGGCCCTCTAATCCCCGGCTTAATCCCTGTCAAATTCACATAAATTAGAATTCATCAATCAAGATTACTGCTTTAACTGAAGACAACGTGAAAATCGGAGGGGATGCGGATACCGGAGAGGTAGCCGACGGTGACGGATACGCCGGTGATGGTGGCGAAGCGGAAGTAGTCGAGGATGCTGAAGTTGCCGACGACGGTGGTGAATGGAGGGTTCCGATCTATGACCGGGTACTCGGGCTTCGTCGACGCTGTGATGTCTGTGTTCATCTTTGTTCTCTCCTTCCACTTCTACTTCGAAAACGACGCCGTGACACCCTTCAGGCTCTGGTTTTGTTGAGCTCAGCAGTTAAGCCTTCTCTTCTCGCCCACTGGACGCGGTCACGCAGACGACGACTCCATTTGGTATTGTGTGGGCGTGGGTCTGTCTTCTTCATTGCCTTTTGGGCCATCAAAAGTACTTTTATTCAAAATGGGCTTTTTTGAAAGCCCAAATTTAAACTGTGTAACATTTTGCGACACTTTCACGAAAAGAAAATGATGATAGTCAATATTTTACCCTTGATGAGTTGTCAATAACAAAAGTGATTTTACATTATAAGTTAGGCATAATTGTAAGACTTGTTTTTTAAAACTTGTGAATGTTTGAAATATAAATCTGTGTGTATGAATAAGCGGAAAAAAAATTGAGATTATTAAAATCTTTTAAAAAATTTAACGATGAAAATCCGAGTTCAGTTTGTGAAAATAATAGCGTTGTGGAGCGTCTCGTTCTGTTTGGCGAAGAACTTGTCGGGGGTAATCGAAAAGGTGTGTGGCTGCTGGAGAAGAAAGGGTTGGCCCATTTTTTGATAAATATATTTTTTTATTTAATATTTGTTACGTCATCATTTAACGATTAATTTAACAAATTATATAACTAACGTATGACATTAAAATAAAAAATAAATGTATGAGCTTAAAACGTTTTAAAGAAGTTGTATGAGTTTGCAATTGCATCCAGATTTAAGCGTTTAAACTGTAATTATGGTTTTAAAAAATAAGAGACATTTGATATTCTTTAGTTAGGTCAAATAAAATATAATATATAAAGTATTCTCTAATGAGCAGCCGTGGATTATCCTTCGATCACTGAGTTTTATTTATTTATTTATTTATTTTTATATAAATAAAAAAATACATTTACGTTTTTAACATCAATTTTACAAGTTTCCCAGCTCATGACCGACCAAGCAAATCACCGCCTGTGAGCCTTCGACCCACACTTCTTCTTCCTGTTCTCTGCCATTTCCAAACCTCCGAAAAAACCCCAACTTTCAGAAACCTGATTAAATTCTTGGCTCATCGAATAAAGCCGCGGTCTCAATTTTCGGCTTCGGAGCGATGTCAGAGAAGTTCTCGGCGACGCTTCGAATCGGAGATCTCAACGATTTCATTGCACCGTCCCAGGGATGCATAGTCTCAGGCCTCAAAGCCTCCTCAACCAAGCCCTCGGCCAAGCCTGAGGTAAATTTCTCTTCTTTTTTACTTTTCCGGTAAATAAAGAAGTAAAAATTGCTCCTTTACTGATTGTTTTATCTGATTGCCTAATTGGAGCTGAATTAGTAATGTTTAAGCTTGTTGGTAAATTTCTCTTGGCAAAGGTTTCAACTTCTGGCAAGCAAGTGAAAACAGAACCGGTTAAAATTTCACTCAAAGATTGCTTAGCATGCAGGTAATTCATATTTCTTACTTCATACATATGCTTATTGGGTTTATTTATTGGTGATGCTATCAAGTTTAAGTTTTAATCTTTTATTTAAACTTCACTTATTGATTTGCATAGCTTAATTGCCATGTTACTTATTGTTGCTATTTCAAATTGGTGTGTCGACTTTTTACTATCATTATATTTGTGTAATGATATTTACCATTTCAAAATTTCCAGTCGAAAATTGTCAGGGTGCGTAGAATCTATATATTGCTATATTGTGCAAGGCTAGGTACTGTGAAGATAGAATAGCCGGCTTAAACTTTCCGAACTACCAGCTAGATCAACCGAGTTAGAATTCCTTTTGCCGTGCAAAAAGGTATCATAACTATGGTTTTATGGACGTTGCAGTGGTTGCGTAACTTCAGCGGAGACAGTTATGTTGGAGAAGCAAAGTTTGGATGAGTTTCTTCTCAATATTGATAAAGGAAAAGCTGTCATTGTCTCCCTATCTCCCCAATCAAGAGCTTCACTTGCCGTTTATTTTGGAATTTCGCCGCTTCAGGTTAGCTATTGTATTTGAACTCGTTTCGTTTCACCCTACTTTTAATTGTTTGACTTCAGTTCAACTTTCTGTACAATCTCAATAACTGTTCACTATTAATATATGCAATAAGTTAGTCGAGCACACTTGTTGGCATTGGATTTTAACATCTGGAGTTTATTTCAATTTTGGCAGGTTTTTAGGAAACTCACAACATTTTTTAAGTCCTTGGGTGTAAAGGCTATATTTGACACAAGTACCAGTAGGGATTTAACTCTTGTTGAATCTTGTAACGAGTTCATCTCAAGGTACAAACAAAGCCAGTTATCTGATGATGAAGGGCATCAATCTTCATTGCCTATGATTTCATCAGCATGCCCAGGTATATATATCTTAGCCTATAATATTTCGGTATTAGCATCATTCTCTTTTCTGCTAACGCTCCCTCAATAAATTTAACTACTTTGCAGCAGGCTTTTTAATTGGTTAAAGATAATAGTTGAATAGCGCATTGACATTTTGGCCTTAAGTGTTAATGAAATTTGGCAAATTGTTTCTATGATGCACTATAAAATAGCTCTGTTATTGCAGGTTGGATATGCTATGCCGAAAAACAACTTGGATCCTATGTTCTGCCTTATATTTCATCAGTGAAGAGTCCCCAGCAAACAATTGGAGTTATTGTTAAAAATCATGTATGCCAAAAAATGGGTCTTAGGTATGTTTTCTGTCCTTTGTTTCCTTTTTTGGTCGATAAGTGTGATGTGAATCATTACTTCCGTACACTTGTGGCGATTAACTATTCATAACATTTTTAATAATTGATGCTCGATAATATGTATGTATAATTTGAGAAGTTTTGGCTTTGACATAGCTTGCTTTGTTGGACCATTCTATATCAGTGATGAAATTCTTTTGTGTAATTTGTTGTTATTCATGTCAAAATATTTTTGTTCCTCCCTCTTTCTTCTTTCTAAGTTTATTCTGTATCATTTGATAGCCTATCAGTCGGGAAGATGTAAATCCTCTTTTACTTAGAAGCTTATTTAGTACAGCTGAAATTGAGAAATTTCTACAAGATCCGAGCATATATTATCACCATTAAATGTTTATGACAACTAGATGTTCTTGGATCATAGGCAGACTTGTTAACAGGTTCAGTCCACCTCGTCTGATTTTTGTGCTGCCTTTGGCTTATTCAGTTTTGAAAATTTGAAGTAGATAATTTTATATGGGTGAAATTGAATGATTATACTGAAGTATTCACATATCCCTGAATGATTTTATTCGACAGGCCAGCTGATGTTTACCATGTAACTGTGATGCCTTGTTATGATAAAAAGCTTGAGGCTTCACGTGATGACTTCGTTTTTGAAGTCGATCAATCCGAAAATAATGAGAATGAAGGTCTTAGGGTTCCAGAGGTAGATTCGGTGTTGACATCCGGGGAAGTTTTAGACCTGATACAGGTGAGAAATACTTATTACCATCTCCACTTTAGTGGTTACCACTCTGAGCTTTCCAAATAGTGCTGACTTATATTCACTATTTGTTTTCTTTCTTCCTTTTGGTGGTTGCAGTTGAAGGGAGTAGATTTCAAAGGCTTAGAAGAGTCTCCACTAGATAACATGTAAGAGCTGTAAAAGTTTCAATAAGGCTCCTTCCATCTGCTTTGATTATTCTAACAAACATGTTCTGCTAGGTTGACAAATTTTAATGAAGGGCATCTTTTTGGTGTCCATGGAAGCTCAGGGGGTTATGCGGAGACAATTTTCATTTATGCTGCTAAAGTGCTCTTTGGAAGAGAAATCAAGGGCCCTATTGATTTCAAAACAGTTAAAAATTCAGACTTCCAAGAAGTGACTTTGGAAGTGAGTCAAGTTCTTCTTATAGTTTTGAAGGATTGTGATGTAGCTTTTTTGTAATTGTAACTCAAGCTTTGTCACTTTGCATCCCTATAGGCTATAGTACTTGTAGAGCATATAGTTGGAAAAATCTAGGGGCTAATTCCTTGTTTTAGCATTTTCTGTTCATTTTTATGTAGAGTATTGATGCCCTCTCATTTAGGTGGACGGGAAGACTCTGTTGAAATTTGCACTCTGTTATGGCTTCCGTAACCTGCAAAATGTTGTCAGGAAAATCAAAATTGGAAAATGCGATTATCATTTTCTAGAGATCATGGCATGCCCTTCAGGTATTTATTGGTGGTTGTAAATTTTTCTACTCATTAATTCTTCAAATAAATATGTGGTTTAACATGTTGAATTATCGATTATGGGGATTCGAGATTTTGGAAGTAATACTAACCTGAATTAAACAGGTTGCTTGAATGGTGGAGGACAGATTAAGCCACAGCCCGGACAATCCCCAAAGGAGTTGATTCAGTTATTACAAGCAGCTTATATGGAAAATGTAAGTGCTGAACTTATCGTTAGTTATATTTATCGTTGGCCTGGGAATAGTGATGTTGTT